>NC_047107.1:6446508-6515270 GCF_902500255.1 Thalassophryne amazonica | reverse complement strand
TTCTGGTGGGACGTATAGTCTATTCTTCGGCCCTGTTTCGGGATCCGGGCTCCGTGCCAGGGCCTCCCGGACGGTCTTCTCCACGTCCCAGGTAAGGGTGGCCACGATAGTGGACTCAGGTACGATGGTTTCCGGTGGATCCGACAGCTCGGTCTTGACTTTGTGTTCATGCACCCGGGACAAGGCATCCGACCTCTGGTTTTTGGTCCCGGGGCGGTAGGTGATCTGGAAGTCAAAACGGCCGAAGAACAGTGACCAGCGGGCTTGCCTGGGGTTCAGTCGCCTGGCGGTCCTGATATACTCCAGGTTCCAGTGGTCAGTAAAAACCGTGAAAGGCACTGACGCTCCCTCCATCAGGTGTCTCCACTCCTCAAGAGCCTCTTTCACTGCTAGGAGTTCTCGATTGCCCACGTCATAGTTCCGCTCTGCTGGGGTCAACCTGCAGGAGAAATAGGCACACGGGTGAAGAACCTTATCGGTCTCTCCGCTCTGGGATAGCACAGCTCCTATCCCTGAGTCAGAGGCGTCCACTTCAACCACAAACTGGCGACTGGGATCGGGCTGCACCAAGACGGGTGCAGTCGAGAAGCGCTGTTTCAACTCCCTGAACGCGGCATCGCACCGATCCAACCAGGTGAAGGGAACCTTTGGTGAGGTCAGGGCTGTCAGGGGGCTAACTACCTGACTATACCCCTTAATGAACCTCCTGTAAAAATTTGCAAAGCCGAGGAACTGTTGCAGCATCCTCCGGCTCGTAGGTTGGGGCCAGTCTCTCACCGCCGCGACCTTGGCCGGATCCGGGGCGACGGAGTTGGAGGAGATGATAAACCCCAGGAAGGACAAAGAGGTGCGGTGAAACTCACACTTCTCGCCCTTCACAAACAGCCGGTTCTCCAACAACCGCTGCAGGACCTGACGTACATGCCGTACATGAGTCTCAGGGTCCGGAGAAAAAATGAGTATATCGTCCAGATACACGAAGACGAATCGGTGCAGGAAGTCCCGCAAGATGTCATTTACCAAAGCTTGGAATGTCGCGGGGGTGTTAGTGAGGCCGAACGGCATGACCAGGTACTCAAAATGACCTAACGGGGTGTTGAATGCCGTCTTCCACTCGTCTCCCTTCCGGACCCGAACTAGGTGATATGCGTTCCTAAGATCCAGCTTTGTGAATATTTTGGCTCCATGCAGGGGGGTGAACACCGAATCCAACAAAGGCAACGGGTATCGGTTGCGAACCGTGATCTCGTTCAGCCCCCGATAATCAATGCATGGACGAAGACCGCCATCTTTCTTGCCCACAAAAAAGAAACCTGCTCCCATCAGGGAGGTGGAGTTCCGGATCAGCCCGGCAGCTAAGGAGTCCTGGATATAGGTCTCCATCGATTCGCGCTCAGGTCGTGAGAGGTTGTACAGCCTGCTGGACGGGAACTCCACGCCTGGAATCAAATCGATGGCGCAATCGTACGGACGGTGCGGGGGAAGGGTGAGTGCCCGATCCTTGCTGAAAACGTCAGCAAGATCGTGGTACTCAACCGGCACCGCCGACAGATTGGGAGGGACTTTGACCTGCTCCTTAGCCTGGGAACCAGGGGGGACCGAGGATCCTAAACACACCCGATGGCAGGTCTCGCTCCACTGTACCACCACCCCGGACGGCCAATCAATCCGGGGATTGTGTTTTAGCATCCACGGGAAGCCCAAAATCATGCGGGAGGTAGGAGTCACAAAAAACTCGATCTCCTCCCGATGATTCCCAGACACCACCAGAGTTACAGATTAATTAGCTTAATTAAGCTACTTTACTAGCAACAGACGCGTACATGACAGGACGTTGTGCAAAGACGAGCGAACACTGCATGAGAAAGTCCGCGCACGTCTCCACACAACCTCCGTACGGCTCTGGGGGGCTTATGTATGCTTCAGGGGATGGTGGGAGGGGTTGTTGAATGACCACTGGAACATTCATATCTTGCACAGGGTTGGCAGGAGGAGGAGCTGCAGCAGCGCCCTGAGCGCTCGCTGCCACCTGTGCGGAGAGAGCCTCCACCCTGCAGTTCAGGAGGATGTTTTGCTTGGTCATCTGATCCAACCGAGCCGTAAAGGCAGTGAGGATGTGCTGCAACTCACCAATCACGCCTCCTGCAGACGCCTGTGCACCCTGCTCTCCCATTGGTCGTTCAATTGCTGGGTGACGCCCCTCGGAGTCCATGACGCTGGCCGAGATATCCTGTTGGGAAAGTGTAGTGACACGGACCCACAACAGGGGGCGCAAATGAACGGACAATAGAGGGAGTTAAATTTGAACACTTTACTGTTGTGAATGTCACAACCACACACAGCAGATTATAGAATAAATACAAGTCAATGGATAAAGGTGTCGTGTGGGCAGGCTCGACGATATCAATCAACTCAATCAACTTTTTTCTTATATAGCGCCATCACAACAAACAGTTTGCCCCAAGGCCGCTCCATATTGTACTGCAAGGCCATACAATAATTATGAAAAACCCCCAAGGTCAAAACGACCCCCCACTGAGCAAGCACTTGGCAACCAGTGGGAAGGAAAAACTCCCTTTTAACAGGAAGAAACTCCAGCAGAACCAGGCTACAGGGAGGGGCAGTCTCCGCTGAGGACTGGTTGGACGGCTGAGGGAAAAAACCAGAAAAGACATGCCGTGAAGGGTGGCAGAGATCGATCGCTAATGATAAATGCAGAGTGATGCATACGGAGCAAAAAGAGAAGAAACAGTGCATCATGGGAACCCCCCCACAATCTACGTCTAAAGCAGCATAACCAAGGATTGGTCCAGGGTCACCCGATCAGCCCTAACTATAAGCTTAGCGAAAAGGAAAGTTTTAAGCCTAATCTTAAAAGTAGAGAGGGTATCTGTCTCCCTGATCTGAATTGGGAGCTGGTTCCACAGGAGAGGAGCCTGAAAGCTGAAGGCTCTGCCTCCCATTCTACTCTTACAAACCCTAGGAACTACAAGTAAGCCCGCACGTCTGAGAGCGAAGCGCTCTAATGGGGTAATATGGTACTACGAGGTCCCTAAGATAAGATGGACCTGATTATTCAAACCTTATAAGTAAGAAGAAGAATTTTAAATTCTATTCTAGAATTAACAGGAAGCCAATGAAGAGAGGCCAATATGGGTGAGATATGCTCTCTCCTGCTAGTCCCCGTCAGTACTCTAGCTGCAGCATTCTGAACCAACTGAAGGCTTTTTAGGGAACTTTTAGGACAACCTGATAATATGAATTACAATAGTCCAGCCTAGAGGAAATAAATGCATGAATTAGTTTTTCAGCATCACTCTGAGACAAGACCTTTCTGATTTTAGAGATATTGCGTAAATGCAAAAAGGCAGTCCTACATATTTGTTTAATATGCGCTTTGAATGACATATCCTGATCAAAAATGACTCCAAGATTTCTCACAGTATACTAGAGATCAGGGAAATGCCATCCAGAGTAACGATCTGGTTAGACACCATGCTTCTAAGATTGTGGGGCCAAGTACAATAACTTCAGTTTTATCTGAGTTTAAAAGCAGGAAATTAGAGGTCATCCATGTCTTTATGTCTGTAAGACAATCCTGCAGTTTAGCTAATTGGTGGTATCCTCTGGCTTCATGGATAGATAAAGCTGGGTATCATCTGCGTAACAATGAAAATTTAAGCAATACCGTCTAATAATACTGCCTAAGGGAAGCATGTATAAAGTGAATAAAATTGGTCCTAGCACAGAACCTTGTGGAACTCCATAATTAACTTTAGTCTGTGAAGAAGATTCCCCATTTACATGAACAAACTGTAATCTATTAGACAAAATATGATTCAAACCACCGCAGCGCAGTGCCTTTAATACCTATGACATGCTCTAATCTCTGTAATAAAATTTTTATGGTCAACAGTATCAAAAGCAGCACTGAGGTCCAACAGAACAAGCACAGAGAATAAGTCCACTGTCCGAAGCCATAAGAAGATCATTTGTAACCTTCACTAATGCTGTTTCTGTACTATGATGAATTCTAAAACCTGACTGAAACTCTTCAAATAGACCATTCCTCTGCAGGTGATCAGTTAACTGTTTTACAACTACCCTCTCAAGAATCTTTGAGAGAAAAGGAAGGTTGGAAATTGGCCTATAATTAGCTAAGATAGCTGGGTCAAGTGATGGCTTTTTAAGTAATGGTTTAATTACTGCCACCTTAAAGGCCTGTGGTACATAACCAACTAACAAAGATAGATTGATCATATTTAAGATTGAAGCATTAAATAATGGTAGGACTTCCTTGAGCAGCCTGGCAGGAATGGGGTCCAATAAACATGCCGATGGTTTGGACGAAGCAACTAATGAAAATAACTCAGACAGAACAACCGGAGAGAAAGAGTCTAACCAAATACCGGCATCACTGAAAGCAGCCAAAGATAACGATACATCTTTGGGATGGTTATGAGTAATTTTTTCTCTAATAGTCAAAATTTTGTTAGCAAAGAAAGTCATGAAGTCATTACTAGTTAAAGTTAATGGAATACTCAGCTCAATAGAGCTCTGACTCTTTGTCAGCCTAGCTACAGTGCTGAAAAGAAACCTGAGGTTATTCTTATTTTCTTCAATTAGTGATGAGTAGAAAGATGTCCTAGCTTTACGGAGGGCTTTTTTATAGAGCAACAAACTCTTTTTCCAGGCTAAGTGAAGATCTTCTAAGTTAGTGAGACGCCATTTCCTCTCCAACTTACGGGTTATCTGCTTTAAGCTACGAGTTTGTGAGTTATACCACGGAGTCAGACACTTCTGATTTAAAGCTCTCTTTTTCAGAGGAGCTACAGCATCCAAAGTTGTCTTCAAAGAGGATGTAAAACTATTGACGAGATACTCTAACTCCCTTACAGAGTTTAGGTAGCTACTCTGCTCTGTGTTGGTATATGACATTAGAGAACATAACGAAGGAATCATATCCTTAAACCTAGTTACAGCGCTTTCTGAAAGACTTCTAGTGTAATGAAACTTATTCCCCACTGCTGGGTAGTCCATCAGGGTAAATGTAAATGTTATTAAAAAATGATCAGACAGAAGGGAGTTTTCAGGGAATACTGTTAAATCTTCTATTTCCATACCATAAGTCAGAACAAGATCTAAGATATGATTAAAGTGGTGGGTGGACTCATTTACTTTTTGAGCAAAGCCGATAGAGTCTAATAATAGATTAAATGCAGTGTTGAGGCTGTCATTCTCAGCATCTGTGTGGATATTAAAATCGCCCACTATAATTATCTTATCTGAGCTAAGCACTAAGTCAGACAAAATGTCTGAAAATTCACAGAGAAACTCACAGTAACGACCAGGTGGACGATAGATAATAACAAATAAAACTGGTTTTTGGGACTTCCAATTTGGATGGACAAGACTAAGAGACAAGCTTTCAAATGAATTAAAGCTCTGTCTAGGTTTTTGATTAATTAATAAGCTGGAATGGAAGATTGCTGCTAATCCTCCGCTACGGCCCGTGCTACGAGCATTCTGACAGTTAGTGTGACTCGGGGGTGTTGACTCATTTAAACTAACATATTCATCCTGCTGTAACCAGGTTTCTGTTAGGCAGAATAAATCAATACGTTGATCAATTATATATCATTTACCAACAGGGACTTAGAAGAGAGAGACCTAATGTTTAATAGACCACATTAACTGTTTTAGTCTGTGGTGCAATTGAAGGTGCTATATAATTTTTTCTTTTTGAATTTTTATGCTTAAATAGATTTTGCTGGTTATTGGTGGTCTGGGAGCAGGCACCGTCTCTACGGGGATGGGGTAATGAGGGGATGGCAGGGGGAGAGAAGCTGCAGAGAGGTGTATAAGACCACAGCTCTGCCTCCTGGTCCCAACGCTGGACAGTCACAGTTTGGAGGATCCAAGAAATTGGCCAGATTTCTAGAAATGAGAACTGCTCCATCTAAAGTGGGATGGATGCCGTCTCTCCTAACAAGACCAGGTTTTCCACAGAAGCTTTGCCAATTATCAATGAAGCCCACCTCATTTTTTGGGCACCACTCAGACAGCCAGCAATTGAAGGAGAACATGCGGCTAAACATGTCACTCCCGGTCCGATTGGGGAGGGGCCCAGAGAAAACAACAGAGTCCGACATTGTTTTTGCAAAGTTACACACCGATTTAATGTTAATTTAGTGACATCCGATTGGCGTAACCGAGTGTCATTACTGCCGACGTGAATTACAATCTTACCAAATTTACGCTTAGCCTTAGCCAGCAATTTCAAATGTCCTTCGATGTCGCCTGCCTGGCCCCCGGAAGACAATTGACAATGGTTGCTGGTGTCGCTAACTTCACATTTCTCAAAACAGAGTCGCCAATAACCAGAGTTTGATCCTCGGCGAGTGTATCGTCGAGTGGGGAAAAACGGTTAGAGATGTGAACAGGTTGACGGTGTACACGGGGCTTCTGTTAGGGCTACGCTTCCTCCTCACAGTCACCCAGTCAGCCTGCTTTCCCGACTGCCCGGGATCTGCCAGGGGGAACTAACGGCGGCCTAAGCTACCTTGGTCCGCACCGACTACAGGGGCCAGGCTAGCTGTAGAATTTTCCACGGTGCGGAGCCGAGTCTCCAATTCGCCCAGCCTGGCCTCCAAAGCTACGAATAAGCTGCACTTATTACAAGTACCGTTACTGCTAAAGGAGGCCGAGGAATAACTAAACATTTCACACCCAGAGCAAAAAAGTGCGGGAGAGACAGGAGAAGCCGCCATGCTAAATCGGCTAAGAGCTAGTAGCTACGCAACCTAGCGGATTCCTAAAAACACACAAAGTGAATAATGTGTAAATAATTAAAGGTGATTCAGCAGAAGGAGTGCCCCAATCAAGGCACCAAACAGTCCATGAAGCAGCACAGGCAACGCACGACAACAGTGCTAAAAGAGAAAAATAAAAAAAATAAATAAATAAAAAATGAAAGCGTTAGCAAGCTAGTTAGCTTGCCAATGCTGATGAAAGTTAGCAGATAAAAGTGCTCCGTCGCGATGTTTCGACCGTTAGAGGTCTTCCTTAGGCGTTGGAGCACAGTAAAAAAGTAAAAAAAAAAAGTAAAAAGGTAAAAAAGTAAAAAAGTCTTGAAAAAGACTGTTAATTCAAGTCCAAAGCAGCAGGTAGCAGTCTCAGTGTAAACAGTCCCAACAGAGAGCCAAGTGTTACAGGGAACACTTAACATAAAAATTCCAAGCCATTAACAGCGGCAAAAACAAAAACAGCAGAGCATCACGATAGGAGACGTCCGTCTGGAGATGAACCGGAACCACACAATTTCCACCGCCACCGAACCCGAAGAATACTGGAGCCGCCAGGTCCCAAATTCCCCAGGTGGCCACCGTCTCAGCGTGTCGGATCTGGTACTGCTGGCGAAGAGCAAAGACAGTCAAGTGTGGGTGTGTGTACACCCAGTAACAACAACGGTGGGAATTCCACCTCCACCTCTAACACACACTCGTGCAGCGTCTGAGTACCACTTATCTGGTGGGACGTAGAACGAAACAGTCGCGGCCCACGCCGGTCCTCTGGGTAGACAGCTGCAACAAAGTAGCTCTTGAAATCAATTAGTACAATACGCAGGCAGAGAAAGTTACCTCCAAGAAGTACGATATCTCGGCGACGTGGTGGAGGTGTCATCCTGCTTTTATCCGGGGTGAAGTGCAGATGATCGGTGACAGCTGTCATAGTTGATGAGTGACAGCTGTCACCTCGGCTGTTCCTGTAAGGCGGCAGCGCCCCCTCGTGCCTGAAGCCCGCACTTCAGGCAGGGCGCCCTCTGGTGGTGGGCCAGCAGTACCTCCTCTTCTGGCAGCCCACACAACACAACAGGAATGAACTCATTAGGAATGATCTTGTCAGAAATGATCTCTGTAGGAATAAACTCTGCAGGAATAAACTCAATAAGAATAAACTCTGTAGGAATAAACTCAGCACGAATAAATTCATCAGGAATGAGCTCTGCAGGAATAAACTAAGCAGGAATGAACTCATCAGGAATAAATTCAGCAGGAATCAACTCATCAGGAATAAAGTCTTCAGGAATGAAATCTGCAAGAATAAACTCTTCAGGAATTAACTCATCATGAATGAACTCAGCAGGAATGAACTATGTAGGAATGAACTAATCAGGCATAAACTCAGCAGGAATGATCTCTGCTGGAATAAACTCAGCAGGAATGAACTCTGCAGGAATAAACTCCGAAGGAAGAAACTCATCAGGAATGAACTCATTAGGAATAAACTTGTCAGGAATGAACTCATTAGGAATGATCTTGTCAGAAATGAACTCTGTAGGAATAAACTCTACAGGAATAAATTCATCAGGAATGAGCTCTGCAGGAATAAACTTAGCAGGAATGAACTCTGCAGGGATAAACTCTTCAGGAATGAATTCATCAGGAATTAACTCAGCAGGAATGAACTCTGCAGGAATAAACTCTGCAGAAATAAACTCTGCAGGAATGAATTCTGCACGAAAAAACTCTGTAGGAATAAACTCAGCAGGAATAAGTTCATCAGGAATGACCTCTGCAGGAATAAACTCAGCAGGAATAAACTCTGTAGGAATAAACTCAGCAGGAATAAATTCATCAGGAATGAGCTCTGCAGGAATAAACTTGGCTGGAATGAACTCTGCAGGGATAAACTCTTCAGGAATGAATTCATCAGGAATTAACTCAGCAGGAATGAACTCTGCAGGAGTAAACTCTGCAGAAATAAACTCTGCAGGAATGAATTCTGCACGAAAAAACTCTGTAGGAATAACTCAGCAGGAATAAGTTCATCAGGAATGACCTCTGCAGGAATAAACTCAGCAGGAATGAACTCTGCAGGGATAAACTCTTCAGGAATGAACTCGGCAGGAATGAACTCTTTTGGAATGAACTCTTCAGCAATGAACTCATTAGGAATGATCTTGTCAGAAATGAACTCTGTAGGAATAAACTCTACAGGAATGAACTCTGCAGAAATAAACTCAGCAGGAATAAACTCTGTAGGAATAAACTCAGCAGGAATAAATTCATCAGGAATGAGCTCTGCAGGAATAAACTTGTCAGGAATGAACTCATTAGGAATTATCTTGTCAGAAATGAACTCTGTAGGAATAAACTCTACAGGAATGAACTCTGCAGAAATAAACTCAGCAGGAATAAACTCTGTAGGAATAAACTCAGCAGGAATAAATTCATCAGGAATGAGCTCTGCAGGAATAAACTTAGCAGGAATGAACTCTGCAGGGATAAACTCTTCAGGAATGAATTCATCAGGAATTAACTCAGCAGGAATGAACTCTGCAGGAATAAACTCTGCAGAAATAAACTCTACAGGAATGAATTCTGCACGAAAAAACTCTGTAGGAATAAACTCAGCAGGAATAAGTTCATCAGGAATGACCTCTGCAGGAATAAACTCAGCAGGAATGAACTCTGCAGGGATACACTCTTCAGGAATGAACTCGGCAGGAATGAACTCTTTTGGAATGAACTCTTCAGCAATGAACTCATTAGGAATGATCTTGTCAGAAATGAACTCTGTAGGAATAAACTCTACAGGAATGAACTCTGCAGAAATAAACTCAGCAGGAATAAACTCTGTAGGAATAAACTCAGCAGGAATAAATTCATCAGGAATGAGCTCTGCAGGAATAAACTTAGCAGGAATGAACTCTGCAGGGATAAACTCTTCAGGAATGAATTCATCAGGAATTAACTCAGCAGGAATGAACTCTGCAGGAATAAACTCAGCAGGAATGAACTCATCAGGAATAAACTCAGCAGGAATAAAGTCTTCAGGAATGAAATCTGCAGGAATAAACTCTTCAGGAATGAACTCATCATGAATGAACTCAGCAGGAATGAACTCTGTAGGAAAGAACTCATCAGGAATAAACTCAGCAGGAATGATCTCTGCTGGAATAAACTCAGCAGGAATGAACTCTGCAGGAATAAACTCTGAAGGAACAAACTAATCAGGAATGATCTCATTAGGAATAAACTTGAACTCAGTAGTAATGATCTTGTCAGAAATGAACTCTGTAGGAATAAACTCTGCTGGAATAAACTCAGCAGGAATGAACTCTGCTGTAATAAACTCTGAAGGAACAAACTCATCAGGAATGATCTCATTAGGAATAAACTTGAACTCAGTAGTAATGATCTTGTCAGAAATGAACTCTGTAGGAATAAACTCTGCAGAAATAAACTCTGCAGGAATGAACTCTGCAGGAATAAACTCTGTAGGAATAAACTCAGCAGGAATAAATTCATCAGGAATGACCTCTGCAGGAATAAACTCAGCAGGAATGAAGTCTGCAGGGATAAACTCTTCAAGAATGAACTCAGCAGGAATGAACTCTGCAGGAATAAATTCATCAGGAGTTAACTCAGCAGGAATGAACTCTGTAGGAATGATCTCTGCAGGAATAAACTCTGCAGGAATAACCTCACCAGGAATTAACTCATTAGGAATGAACTTGTCAGGAATGAACTCATCAGGAATAAAGTCTTCAGGACTCAACTCTGTAGGAATAAACTCAGCAGGAATGAACTCTGCAGGAATAAACTCTTCAGGAATGAACTCATCAGGAATGAACTCAGCAGGAATGAACTCTGCATGAATACACTCAGCAGGAATGAACTATTCAGGAAAAACCCATCAGGAATGAACTCATTAGGAATGATCTTGTCAGAAATGAACTCTGTAGGAATAAACTCTGCAGAAATAAACTCTACAGGAATGAACTCTGCAGGAATGAACTCTGCAGGAATAAACTCTGCAGGAATGAACTCTGCAGGAATAAACTCTGCAGGAATAAACTCAGCAGGAATGAACTCATCAGGAATAAACTCAGCAGTAATGAACTCTTCAGGAATGAACTCATCAGGAATAAAGTCTTCAGGAATGAAATCTGCAGGAATAAACTCTTCAGGAATGATCTCTGTGGGAATAAACTCAGCAGGAATGAACTCTGCTGTAATAAACTCTGAAGGAACAAACTCTTCAGGAATGAATTCATCAGTAATGAACTCAGCAGGAATGAACTCAGCAGGAATGAACTCTGCAGGAATGAACTCTTCAGGAATGAACTAATCAGGAATAAAATCATCAGGAATGAACTCATTAGGAATGATCTTGTCAGAAATGATCTCTGTAGGAATAAACTCTGGAGGAATATACTCAGCAGGAATAAATTCATCAGGAATGAGCTCTGCAGGAATAAACTTAGCAGGAATGAACTCTGCAGGGATAAACTCTTCAGGAATGAATTAATCAGGAATTAACTCAGCAGGAATGAACTCTGCAGGAATAAACTCAGCAGGAATGAACTCATCAGGAATAAACTCAGCAGAAATGAACTCTTCAGGAATGAACTCATCAGGAATAACATCTTCAGGAATGAAATCTGCTGGAATAAACTCAGCAGGAATGAACTCTGCTGTGATAAACTCTGAAGGAACAAACTCATCAGGAATGATCTCATCAGGAATGAACTCATTAGTAATGATCTTGTCAGAAATGAACTCTGTAGGAATAAACTCTGCAGAAATAAACTCTGCAGGAATGAACTCTGCAGGAATAAATTCATCAGGAATGAGCTCTGCAGGAATAAAGTCTTAAGGAATGAAATGTGCAGGAATAAACTCTTCAGGAATGAACTAATCAGGATTAAACTCAGCAGGAATGATCTCTGCTGGAATAAACTCAGCAGGAATGAACTCTGCTGTAATAAACTTTGAAGGAACAAAGTCATCAGGAATGATCTCATTAGGAATTAACTTGTCAGGAATGAACTCATTAGTAATGATCTTGTCAGAAATGAACTCTGTAGGAATAAACTCTGCAGAAATAAACTCTGCAGGAATGAACTCTGCAGGAATAAACTCAGCAGGATTAAACTCTGCAGAAATAAACTTATCAGGAATCAACTCTGCAGGAATAAACTCAGCATGAATGAACTCTGCAGGAATAAACTTGTCAGGAATGAACTCTGTATGAATAAACTTTGCAGAAATAACCTCTGCAGGAATAAACTCAACAGGAATGAACTCATCAGGAATAAACTCAGCAGGAATGAACTCTTCAGGAATGAACTCATCAGGAATAAAGTCTTCAGGAATGAAATCTGCAGGAATAAACTCTTCAGGAATGAACTCATCATGAATGAACTCAGCAGGAATAAACAGCAGGAATGAACTCAGCAGGAATAAACTCATCAGGAATAAACTCAGCAGGAATGAACTCATCAGGAATAAAGTCTTCAGGAATAAACTCTTCAGGAATGAACTCATCAGGAATGATCTCTGTACGAATGAACTCATCAGGAATAAACTCAGCAGGAATGATCTCTGCAGCAATAAACTTTGAAGGAACAAACTCATCAGGAATGAACTCATTAGGAATAAACTTGTCAGGAATTAACTCATTAGGAATGATCTTGTCAGAAATGAACTCTGTAGGAATAAACTCTGCAGAAATGAACTCTGCAGGAATAAACTCTGTAGGAATGAATTCATCAGGAATAAACTCTGTAGGAATAAACTCAGCAGGAATAAATTCATCAGGAATGAGCTCTGCAGGAATAAACTTAGCAGGAATGAACTCTGCAGGGATAAACTCTTCAGGAATGAATTAATCAGGAATTAACTCAGCAGGAATGAACTCTGCTGTGATAAACTCTGAAGGAACAAACTCATCAGGAATGATCTCATTAGGAATAAACTTGTCAGGAATGAACTCATTAGTAATGATCTTGTCAGAAATGAACTCTGTAGGAATAAACTCTGCAGAAATAAACTCTGCAGGAATGAACTCTGCAGGAATAAACTCAGCAGGATTAAACTCTGCAGAAATAAACTTATCAGGAATCAACTCTGCAGGAATAAACTCAGCATGAATGAACTCTGCAGGAATAAACATGTCAGGAATTAACTCATTAGGAATGATCTTGTCAGAAATGAACTCTGTAGGAATAAACTCTGCAGAAATGAACTCTGCAGGAATGAACTCTGCAGGAATAAACTCTGTAGGAATGAATTCATCAGGAATGAACTCTGCAGGAATGAACTCTGCAGGAATGAACTCTTCATGAATGAACTAATCAGGAATAAAATCATCAGGAATGAAGTCATTAGGAATGATCTTGTCAGAAATTATCTCTGCAGGAATAAACTCAGCAGGAATAAACTCTGTAGGAATAAACTCAGCAGGAATAAATTCATCAGGAATGAGCTCTGCAGGAATAAACTTAGCAGGAATGAACTCTGCAGGGATAAACTCTTCAGGAATGAATTCATCAGGAATTAACTCAGCAGGAATGAATTCTGCAGGAATAAACTCAGCAGTAATGAACTCATCAGGAATAAAGTCTTCAGGAATTAAATCTGCAGGAATAAACTCTTCAGGAATGAACTCATCAGGATTAAACTCAGCAGGAATGATCTCTGCTGGAATAAACTCAGCAGGAATGAACTCTGCTGTAATAAACTCTGAAGGAACAAACTCTGAAGGAATGATCTCATTAGGAATAAACTTGTCAGCAATGAACTCATTAGTAATGATCTTGTCAGAAATGAACTCTGTAGGAATAAACTCTACAGGAATGAACTCTGCAGAAATAAACTCATCAGGAATAAACTCTGTAGGAATAAACTCAGCAGGAGTAAATTCATCAGGAATGACCTCTGCAGGAATAAACTCAGCAGGAATGAACTCTGCAGGGATAAACTCTTCAGGAATGAATTCATCAGGAATGAACTCGGCAGGAATGAACTCTGCAGGAATAAATTCAGCAGGAATGAACTCATCAGGAATAAACACAGCAGGAATGACCTCTGCAGGAATAAACTCTGCAGGAATAAAGTCTTAAGGAATGAAATGTGCAGGAATAAACTCTTCAGGAATGAACTAATCAGGAATGAACTCAGCAGGAATGAATTAATCAGGAATGAACTCTGTAGGAATGAACTCATCAGGAATAAACTCAGCAGGAATGATCTCTGCAGGAATAAACTCAGCAGTAATAACCTCATCAGGAATGAACTCATTAGGAATGAACTTGTCAGGAATGAACTCATCAGGAATAAAGTCTTCAGGAATCAACTCTGCGGGAATAAACTCAGCAGGAATGAACTCTGCGGGAATAAACTCTTCAGGAATGAACTCATCATGAATGAACTCAACAGGAATAAACAGCAGGAATGAACTCAGCAGGAATAAACTCATCAGGAATGAACTCATCAGGAATAAACTCAGCAGGAATGAACTCCTCAGGAATGAACTTATCAGGAATAAAGTCTTCAGGAATGAAATCTGCAGGAATAAACTCTTCAGGAATGAACTCATCAGTAATGATCTCTGTAGGAATGAACTCATCAGGAATAAACTCAGCAGGAATGATCTCTGCAGGAATTAACTCTTCAGGAATGAACTAATCAGGAATAAAATCATCAGGAATGAACTCATTAGGAATGATCTTGTCAGAAATGATCTCTGTAGGAATAAACTCTGCAGGAATAAACTCAGCAGGAATAAACTCTGTAGGAATAAACTCAGCAGGAATAAATTCATCAGGAATGAGCTCTGCAGGAATAAACTTAGCAGGAATGAACTCTGCAGGGATAAACTCTTCAGGAATGAATTCATCAGGAATTAACTCAGCAGGAATGAATTCTGCAGGAATAAACTCAGCAGGAATGAACTCATCAGGAATAAACTCAGCAGAAATGAACTCTTCAGGAATGAACTCATCAGGAATAAAGTCTTCAGGAATGAAATCTGCAGGAATAAACTCTTCAGGAATGAACTCATCAGGATTAAACTCAGCAGGAATGATCTCTGCTGGAATAAACTCAGCAGGAATGAACTCTGCAGGAATAAATTCAGCAGGAATGAACTCATCAGGAATAAACTCAGCAGGAATGACCTCTGCAGGAATAAATTCAGCAGGAATGAACTCATCAGGAATAAACTCAGCAGGAATGACCTCTGCAGGAATAAACCCTTCAGGAATGAACTCAGCAGGAATGAACTCTGCATGAATAAACTCAGCAGGAATGAACTATTCAGGAATAAACTCAGCAGGAATGAACTATTCAGGAATAAACTCAGCAGGAATTAACTCTTCAGGAATGAACTCATCAGGAATAAAGTCTTCAGGAATGAAATCTGCAGGAATAAACTCTTCAAGAATGAACTCATCATTAATGAACTCAGCAGGAATGAAATAATGAGGAATGAACTCTGTAGGAATGAACTCATCAGGAATAAACTCAGCAGGAATGATCTCTGCAGGAATAAACTCAGCAGGAATGAACTCTGCAGGAATAATCTCATCAGGAATAAACTCATTAGGAATGATCTCATTAGGAATGAACTTGTCAGGAATGAACTCTCCAGGAATGAACTCTGCAGGAATAAACTCTGTAGGAATAAACTCAGAAGGAATAAATTCATCAGCAATGAACTCTGCAGGAATAAACTCAGCAGGATTAAACTCTGCAGAAATAAACTTATCAGCAATCAACTCTGCAGGAATAAACTCAGCATGAATGAACTCTACAGGAATAACCTTGTCAGGAATGAACTCTGTAGGAATAAACTGTGCAGAAATAACCTCTGCAGGAATAAACTCAACAGGAATGAACTCATCAGGAATAAACTCATCAGGAACAAACTCTTCAGGAATGAACTCATCAGGAATGAAATCTGCAGGAATAAACTCTTCAGGAATAAACTCAGCAGGAATAAACTCTTCAGGAATGAACTCAGCAGAAATAAACTCTGCAGGAATAAACTCAGCAGGAATAAACTCAGTAGGAATAAACTCAGCAGGAATAAATTCATCAGGAATGAGCTCTGCAGGAATAAGCTCAGCAGGAATGAACTCTGCAGGGATAAACTCTTCAGGAATGAATTCATCAGGAATTAACTCAGCAGGAATGAACTCTGCAGGAATAAACTCAGCAGGAATGAACTCATTAGGAATGAACTTTTCAGGAATGAACTCATCAGGAATAAAGTCTTCAGGAATGAAATCTGCAGGAATAAACTCATCAGGAATAAACTCAGCAGAAATGATCTCTGCAGGAATAAACTCAGCAGGAATGAACTCTGCAGGAATAAACTCATCAGGAATGAACTCTGCAGGAATAAACCTGTCAGGAATGAACTCATTAGGAATGATCTTGTCAGAAATGAACTCTGTAGGAATAAACTCTGCAGGAATAAACTCAGCAGGAATAAACTCTGTAGGAATAACTCAGCAGGAATAAATTCATCAGCAATGAACTCTGCAGGAATAAACTCAGCAGGATTAAACTCTGCAGAATTAAACTTATCAGGAATGACCTCTGCAGGAATAAACTCAGCAGGAATGAATTCTGCACGAATAAACTCTTCGTGAATGAACTCTTCAGGAATAAACTCAGCAGGAATTAACTCAGCAGGAATTAACTCTTCAGGAATGAACTCATCAGGAATAAAGTCTTCAGGAATGAAATCTGCAGGAATAAACTCTTCAGGAATGAAGTCATCATGAATGATCTCAGCAGGAATCAATTAATGAGGAATGAACTCAGCAGGAATAAACAGCAGGAATGAACTCTGTAGGAATGAACTCTGCAGGAATAAACTCAGCAGGAATGAACTCTGTTGTGTGGGCCGCCAGAAGAGGAGGTACTGCTGGCCCACCACCAGAAGGCGCCCTGCCTGAAGTGCGGGCTTCAGGCACGAGAGGGCGCTGCCGCCACGGACACAGCCGGGGGTGACAGCTGTCACTCATTATCTCTTGACAGCTGTCACCCATCCATGCTTCATCATCTCACTCCATAAAACCTGGACGTCATCTCCACCTCATTGCCGAGACATTGTCGAACCGTTCAGGTATCGTTCTCAGCCTTGATCTGTGTCATATTAACTGTGTTTAGTGAAATCGTTTTTGCAGCTGTTTTCCTGCGGAGTATTATCTGGGGATTGGCGTGACCGGCGACAGCTTCGCTTTACTTCCCCACCAGATAAGTACTGAGACAGGAGCTGCACGAGTGTGTGTTGAGGTGGAGGTGGACTCTCCATCGTTGTTGTTACTGGGTGTGCACACACCCATATCTTATTGTCTCTGCTCCCTGCCAGCAGTACCAGATCCGACATTCGGAGGCGGTGGCCACCTGGGGACTCGGGACTTGGCGGCTCCAGTATTCTCCGGCTTCGGTGGCGGAGGAAATCCTGTGGTTCAGGTTCATCTCAGGACGGACGTCTTCTATCCTCGAGCCTGCCCACACGTCACCCTTGTGATTGACTGTCTGCAAAATTTCACATTCCTCTGTGTTGTGGTTGTGCTCATTCACAACAGTAAAGTGTTCATATTCGACTCCTTCATTGTCCGTTCATTTTCGCCCCCTGTTGTGGGTCCATGTCACTACACTTTCACAACAAACTCTTCAGGAATGAACTCATCAGGAATAAAGTCTTCAGGAATGAAATCTGCAGGAATAAACTCTTCAGGAATGAACTCATCATGAATAAATTCATCAGCAATGAACTCTGCAGGAATAAACTCAGCAGGATTAAACTCTGCAGAAGTAAACTTATCAGGAATGAACTCATAAGGAATGAACTCATAAGGAATGAACTCAGCAGGAATGAACTCAGCAGGAATGAACTCAGCAGGAATGAAGTCTTCAGGAATGAAATCTGCAGGAATACACTCTTCAGGAATGAACTCATCATGAATGAACTCAGCAGGAATGAACTAATGAGGAATGAACTCAGTAGGAATAAACAGCAGGAATGAACTCTGTAGGAATGAACTCATCAGGAATAAAATCAGCAGGAATGATCTCTGCAGGAATAACCTCAGCAGGAATGAACTTTGCAGGAATAAACTCATCAGGAATAAACTTGTCAGGAATAAACTCTGTAGGAATAAACTCAACAGGAATAAATTCATCAGGAATGAGCTCTGCAGGGATAAACTCTTTAGGAATAAACTTGTCAGGAATAAACTCTGTAGGAATAAACTCAACAGGAATAAATTCATCAGGAATGAACTCTGTAGGAATAAACTCAGCAGGAATGAACCCATCAGGAATAAACTCAGCAGGAATAACTCATCAGGAATGAAGTCATTAGGAATAAACTTGTCAGGAATGAACTCTTGTAGGAATAAATTCTGCAGAAATAAACTCTGCAGGAATAAACTCAGCAGGAATAAACTCATCAGGAATGAACTAATCAGGAATAAACTCATCAGGAATGAACTCATTAGGAATGATCTTGTCAGAAATGATCTCTGTAGGAAAAAACTCTGTAGAAATGAACTCTGCAGGAATAAACTCAGCAGGAATAAACTCTGTAGGAATAAACTCAGCAGGAATAAATTCATCAGGAATTAGCTTTGCAGGAAAAAACTCAGCAGGAATGAACTCTGCAGGGATAAACTCAGCAGGAATGAATTCATGAGGAATGAACTCAGCAGGAATGAACTCATCAGGAATAAACTCAGCAGGAATGAACTCTTCAAGAATGACCTCATCACGAATAAACTCAGCAGGAATGACGTCTGCAGGAATAAACTCTGCAGGAATAAAGTGTTAAGGAATGAAATGTGCAGGAATAAACTCTTCAGGAATGATCTAATCAGGAATGAACTCATCAGGAATGACCTAATCAGGAATGAACTCAGCAGGAATAAACTCAGCAGGAATGAACTCTGTAGGAATGAACAGCAGGAATAACCTCATCAGGAATGAACTCATTAGGAATGAACTTGTCAGGAATGAAATCTGTAGGAATAAACTCATCAGGAATAAACTCTGTAGGAATAAACTAAGCAGGAATAAATTCATCAGCAATGGACTCTGCAGGAATAAACTCAGCAGGAATCAACTCTGTAGGAATAAACTCAGCAGGAATCAACTCATCAGGAATAAACAGCAGGAATGAACTCTTCAGGAATTAATTCATCAGGAATAAAGTCTTCAGGAATAACCTCATCAGGAATGAACTCTTTAGGAATGAACTTGTCAGGAATGAACTCTGTTGGAATAAACTCAGCAGGATTAAACTCTGCAGAAATAAACTTATCGGAAATGACCTCTGCAGGAATAAACTCAGCAGGAATGAACTCTGCAAGAATAAAGTTCATGAATAAACTCAGCAGGAATGAACTCATCAGGAATAAACTCAGCAGGAATGAACTCTGCAGGAATAAACTCAGCAGGAATAAAGTCTTCAGGAATGAAATTTGCAGGAATAAACTCTTCAGAAATGAACTCAGCAGGAATGAACTAATGAGGAGAACTCAGCAGGAATAAACAGCAGGAATGAACACTGTAGGAATGAACTCATCAGGAATTAACTCAGCAGGAATGAACTCTGCAGGAATAAACTCAGCAGGAATGAACCCATCAGGAATAAACTCAGCAGGAATAAACTCATCAGAAATTAAGTCATTAGGAATAAACTTGTCAGGAATGAACTGTTGTAGGAATAAATTCTGCAGAAATAAACTCTGCAGGAATAAACCCAGCAGGAATAAACTCTGTAGGAATAAACTCATCAGGAATGAACTAATCAGGAATAAACTCATCAGGAATGAACTAATCAGGAATAAACTCATCAGGAATGAACTCATTAGGAATGATCTTGTCAGAAATGATCGCTGTAGGAAAAAACTCTGCAGAAATAAACTCTGTAGGAATAAACTCAGCAGGAATAAATTCATCAGGAATTAGCTTTGCAGGAAAAAACTCAGCAGGAATGAACTCTGCAGGGATAAACTCAGCAGGAATGAATTCATCAGGAATAAACTCAGCAGGAATGAACTCTTCAAGAATGACCTCATCACGAATAAACTCAGAAGGAATGACGTCTGCAGGAATAAACTCTGCAGGAATAAAGTGTTAAGGAATGAAATGTGCAGGAATAAACTCTTCAGGAATGATCTAATCAGGAATGAACTCATCAGGAATGACCTAATCAGGAATTAGCTCAGCAGGAATAAACTCAGCAGGAATGAACTCTGTAGGAATGAACAGCAGGAATAAACTCTGCAGGAATAACCTCATCAGGAATGAACTCATTAGGAATGAACTTGTCAGGAATGAACTCTGTAGGAATAAACTCATCAGGAATAAACTCTGTAGGAATAAACTAAGCAGGAATGACCTCTGCAGGAATAAACTCAGAGGAATGAACTCATCAGGAATAAACTCAGCAGGAATGAACTCTGCAGGAATAAACTCAGCAGGAATAAACTCTGTAGGAATAAACTCAGCAGGAATAAATTCATCAAAAATGAGCTCTGCAGGAAGAAACTCAGCAGGAACGAACTCTGCAGGGATAAACTCTTCAGGAATGAATTCATCAGGAATTAACTCAGCAGGAATGAACTCTGCAGGAATGAACTCATCAGGAATAAAGTCTTCAGGAATGAAATCTGCAGGAATCAACTCTGCAGGAATAAACTCAGCAGGAATCAACTCTGCAGGAATAAACTCAGCAAGAATGAACTCTTCAGGAATGAACTAATCAGGAATAAAGTCTTCAGGAATGAACTCTGCAGGAATAACTCAGCAGGATTAAACTCTGCAGAAATAAACTTATTAGGAATCAACTCTGCAGGAATAAACTCAGCAGGAATGAACTCTGCATGAATAAACTCTTCAGGAATGAACTCATCAGGAATGAACTCGTCAGGAATAAACTCAGCAGGAATGACCTCTGCCGGAATAAACTCTGCAGGAATAAAGTCTTAAGGGATGAAATGTGCAGGAATAAACTCCTCAGGATTGAACTACTAAGGAATGAACTCAGCAGGAATGAACTAATCAGGAATGAACTCTTCAGGAATAAACTTAGCATGAATAAACTCTTCAGGAATGAACACAGCAGGAATGAACTCTGCATGAATAAACTCAGCAGGAATGAACTCATCAGGAATAAACTCAGCAGGAATGAACTCTTCAGGAATGAACTCATCAGGAATAAAGTCTTCAGGAATGAACTCTGCAGGGATAAACTCTTCAGGAATGAATTCATCAGGAATGAACTCTGCAGGAATAAACTCAGCAGGAATGAACTAATCAGGAACAAAATAATCAGGAATGAACTCATTAGGAATAATCTTGTCAGAAATTATCTCTGTAGGAAATAAACTCAGCAGAAATAAACTTATCAGGAATCAACTCTGCAGGAATAAACTCAGCAGGAATGAACTCTGCATGAAAAAAAACTTCAGGAATGAACTCAGTAGGAATGAACTCTGCATGAATAAACTCAGCAGGAATGAACTCATCAGGAATAAACTCAGCAGGAATGAACTCTTCAGGAATGAACTCATCAGGAATAAAGTCTTCAGGAATGAACTCTGCAGGGATAAACTCTTCAGGAATGAATTCATCAGGAATGAACTCTGCAAGAATAAACTCAGCAGGAATTAACTCTTCAGGAATGAACTAATCAGGAACAAAATCAACAGGAATGAACTCATTTGGAATGATCTTGTCAGAAATTATCTCTGTAGGAAATAAACTCAGCAGAAATAAACTCTGCTGGAATAAACTCAGCAGGAATAAACTCTGTAGGAATAAACTCAGCAGGAATAAATTCATCAGGAATGAACTCTGCAGGGATAAACTCTTCAGGAATGAACTAATCAGGAATAAACTCATCAGGAATGAACTCATTAGGAATGATCTTGTCAGAAATGATCTCTGTAGGAATAAACTCAGCAGGATTAAACTCTGCAGAAATAAAGTTATCAGGAATCAACTCTGCAGGAATAAACTCAGCAGGAATGAACTCTGCAGGAATAAACTCTTCAGGAATGACCTCATCAGGAATGAAATCTGCAGGAATAAACTCTTCAGGAATGAACTCATGAATTAACTCAGCAGGAATGAACTAATGAGGAATGAACTCAGGAGGAATAAACAGCAGGAATGAACTCTGTAGGAATGAACTCATCAGGAATAAACTCAGCAGGAATGAACTTTGAAGGAATAAACTCATCAGGAATGAACTCATTATGAATAAACTTGTCAGGAATTAACTCTGTAGGAATAAACTCTGCAGAAATAAACTCTGCCGGAATAAACTCAGCAGGAATGAACTCTTCAGGAATGAACTCATCAGGAATGTACTCATTAGGAATGAACTTGTCAGGAATGAACTCTGTAGGAATAAACTCTGCAGGAATGAACTCTGCAGGAATAAACTCAGCAGGAATAAACTCTGTAGGAATAAACTCAGCAGGAATAAATTCATCAGCAATGAACTCTGCAAGAATAACTAAGCAGGATTAAACTCTGCAGAAATAAACTTATCAGGAATCAACTCTGCAGGAATAAACTCAGAAGGAATGAACTCTGCATGAAAAAAAAAAACTCTTCAGGAATGAACTCAGTAGGAATGAACTCTGCATGAATAAACTCAGCAGGAATGAACTCATCAGGAATAAACTCAGCAGGAATGAACTCTTCAGGAATGAACTCATCAGGAATAAAGTCTTCAGGAATGAACTCTGCAGGGTTAAACTCTTCAGGAATGAACTCTGCAGGAATGAACTCATCAGGAATAAACTCAGCAGGAATGAACTCTTCAGGAATGAACTCATCAGGAATAAAGTCTTCAGGAATGATCTCTGCAGGGATAAACTCTTCAGGAATGAATTCATCAGGAATGAACTCTGCAGGAATAAACTCAGCAGGAATGAACTAATCAGGAACAAAATAATCAGGAATGAACTCATTAGGAATAATCTTGTCAGAAATTATCTCTGTAGGAAATAAACTCAGCAGAAATAAACTTTGCAGGAATAAACTCAGCAGGAATGAACTCTTCAGGAATGAACTAATCAGGAATGAACTCATCAGGAATGTACTCATTAGGAATGAACTTGTCAGGAATGAACTCTGTAGGAATAAACTCAGCAGGAATAAACTTTGTAGGAATAAACTCAGCAGGAATAAATTCATCAGCAATGAACTCTGCAAGAATAACTAAGCAGGATTAAACTCTGCAGAAATAAACTTATCAGGATGTTGTGTGGGCCGCTGAAGAGGAGGTACTGCTGGCCCACCACCACCAGAGGGCGCCCTGCCTGGAGTGCGGGCTCCAGGCACCGGAGGGCGCTGCCGCCTCACAGAAGCAGCCACGGTGACAGCTGTCACCCATCACCTGAGACAGCTGATTCCAATCAACAGGGAGGTATATCAGCAGGATGGCATCTCCACCTCATTGCCGAGATATCGCCCTATCAAAGAGGTAACAATCTCCGCCCAAACGTGCTATTAATTACAGTTGTAATTCTTGTTGATTGTTTGTAGGATAGCTGACTACTGGACAACTCTTGGATAAGTACTCACCTTCCTACATTCCTTTATTGTTGTTGACGAGAGGTGGAGGTGGAATCTCCACCCTCCGTGTTGCTGGGTGCAGCCGCACCCACACCTGACTGTTTCTGTTCCTTGCCAGCAGTACCGGATCCGACGAGCGGAGGCAGTGGCCACCTGGGAGTTCGGGACTTGGCGGCTCCAGTATTCCCGGGGTTCGGTGGCAGAGGAAATCGGGTTGGTTCCGGTTCGACTTGGACAGACGTCTCCTATCGTCGAGCCTGCCCACATGACACCGTTGTAATTGGACTCAATTTCAATATTGTAATCGGCTGTGTTTGTTGTGCCTGTTGCACAACAGTAAAAACAGTGTTATTTGACTCCTCCATTGTCTGTTCATTTGCGCCCCCTGTTGTGGGTCCGTGTTCCAACACTTTCACAACACAGGAATCAACTCTGCAGGAATAAACTCAGCAGGAATGAACTCTGCATGAAAAAAAAACTCTTCAGGAATGAAGTCAGTAGGAATGAACTCTGCATGAATAAACTCAGCAGGAATGAACTCATCAGGAATAAACTCAGCAGGAATGAACTCTTCAGGAATGAACTCATCAGGAATAAAGTCTTCAGGAATGAACTCTGCAGGGATAAACTCTTCAGGAATGAATTCATCAGGAATGAACTAATCAGGAACAAAATCATCAGGAATGAACTCATTAGGAATGATCTTGTCAGAAATTATCTCTGTAGGAAATAAACTCAGCAGAAATAAACTCTGCTGGAATAAACTCAGCAGGAATAAACTCTGTAGGAATAAACTCAGCAGCAATAAATTCATCAGGAATGAACTCTCCAGGAATAAACTCAGCAGGAATGAACTCTGCAGGGTTAAACTCTTCAGGAATGAACTCTGCAGGAATGAACTCAGCAGGAATGAACTCTTCAGGAATGAACTAATCAGGAATAAACTCATCAGGAATGAACTCATTAGGAATGATCTTGTCAGAAATGATCTCTGTAGGAATAAACTCAGCAGGATTAAACTCTGCAGAAATAAAGTTATCAGGAATCAACTCTGCAGGAATAAACTCAGCAGGAATGAACTCTGCAGGAATAAACTCTTCAGGAATGAACTCATCAGGAATGAAATCTGCAGGAATAAACTCTTCAGGAATGAACTCATCATGAATTAACTCAGCAGGAATGAACTAATGAGGAATGAACTCAGGAGGAATAAACAGCAGGAATGAACTCTGTAGGAATGAACTCATCAGGAATAAACTCAGCAGGAATGATCTCTGCAGGAATAAACTCAGCAGGAATGAACTTTGAAGGAATAAACTCATCAGGAATGAACTCATTATGAATAAACTTGTCAGGAATTAACTCTGTAGGAATAAACTCTGCAGAAATAAACTCTGCAGGAATAAACTCAGCAGGAATGAACTCTTCAGGAATGAACTAATCAGGAATGAACTCATCAGGAATGTACTCATTAGGAATGAACTTGTCAGGAATGAACTCTGTAGGAATAAACTCTGCAGGAATGAACTCTGCAGGAATAAACTCAGCAGGAATAAACTCTGTAGGAATAAACTCAGCAGGAATAAATTCATCAGCAATGAACTCTGCAAGAATAACTAAGCAGGATTAAACTCTGCAGAAATAAACTTATCAGGAATCAACTCTGCAGGAATAAACTCAGCAGGAATGAACTCTGCATGAAAAAAAACTGTTCAGGAATGAACTCAGTAGGAATGAACTCTGCATGAATAAACTCAGCAGGAATGAACTCTTCAGGAATGAACTCATCAGGAATAAAGTCTTCAGGAATGAACTCTGCAGGGATAAACTCTTCAGGAATGAATTCATCGGGAATGAACTCTGCAAGAATAAACTCAGCAGGAATTAACTCTTCAGGAATGAACTAATCACGAACAAAATCATCAGGAATGAACTCATTAGGAATGATCTTGTCAGAAATTATCTCTGTAGGAAATAAACTCAGCAGAAATAAACTCTGCTGGAATAAACTCAGCAGGAATAAACTCTGTAGGAATAAACTCAGCAGGAATAAATTAATCAGGAATGAACTCTCCAGGAATAAACTCAGCAGGAATGAACTCTGCAGGGTTAAACTCTTCAGGAATGAACTCTGTAGGAATAAACTCAGCAGGAATGAACTCTTCAGGAATGAACTCTGTAGGAATAAACTCAGCAGGAATAAACTTTGTAGGAATAAACTCAGCAGGAATAAATTCATCAGCAATGAACTCTGCAAGAATAACTAAGCAGGATTAAACTCTGCAGAAATAAACTTATCAGGATGTTGTGTGGGCCGCTGAAGAGGAGGTACTGCTGGCCCACCACCACCAGAGGGCGCCCTGCCTGGAGTGCGGGCTCCAGGCACCGGAGGGCGCTGCCGCCTCACAGAAGCAGCCACGGTGACAGCTGTCACCCATCACCTGAGACAGCTGATTCCAATCAACAGGGAGGTATATCAGCAGGATGGCATCTCCACCTCATTGCCGAGATATCGCCCTATCAAAGAGGTAACAATCTCCGCCCAAACGTGCTATTAATTACAGTTGTAATTCTTGTTGATTGTTTGTAGGATAGCTGACTACTGGACAACTCTTGGATAAGTACTCACCTTCCTACATTCCTTTATTGTTGTTGACGAGAGGTGGAGGTGGAATCTCCACCCTCCGTGTTGCTGGGTGCAGCCGCACCCACACCTGACTGTTTCTGTTCCTTGCCAGCAGTACCGGATCCGACGAGCGGAGGCAGTGGCCACCTGGGAGTTCGGGACTTGGCGGCTCCAGTATTCCCGGGGTTCGGTGGCAGAGGAAATCGGGTTGGTTCCGGTTCGACTTGGACAGACGTCTCCTATCGTCGAGCCTGCCCACATGACACCGTTGTAATTGGACTCAATTTCAATATTGTAATCGGCTGTGTTTGTTGTGCCTGTTGCACAACAGTAAAAACAGTGTTATTTGACTCCTCCATTGTCTGTTCATTTGCGCCCCCTGTTGTGGGTCCGTGTTCCAACACTTTCACAACACAGGAATCAACTCTGCAGGAATAAACTCAGCAGGAATGAACTCTGCATGAAAAAAAAACTCTTCAGGAATGAAGTCAGTAGGAATGAACTCTGCATGAATAAACTCAGCAGGAATGAACTCATCAGGAATAAACTCAGCAGGAATGAACTCTTCAGGAATGAACTCATCAGGAATAAAGTCTTCAGGAATGAACTCTGCAGGGATAAACTCTTCAGGAATGAATTCATCAGGAATGAACTAATCAGGAACAAAATCATCAGGAATGAACTCATTAGGAATGATCTTGTCAGAAATTATCTCTGTAGGAAATAAACTCAGCAGAAATAAACTCTGCTGGAATAAACTCAGCAGGAATAAACTCTGTAGGAATAAACTCAGCAGCAATAAATTCATCAGGAATGAACTCTCCAGGAATAAACTCAGCAGGAATGAACTCTGCAGGGTTAAACTCTTCAGGAATGAACTCTGCAGGAATAAACTCAGCAGGAATGAACTCTTCAGGAATGAACTAATCAGGAATAAACTCATCAGGAATGAACTCATTAGGAATGATCTTGTCAGAAATGATCTCTGTAGGAATAAACTCAGCAGGATTAAACTCTGCAGAAATAAAGTTATCAGGAATCAACTCTGCAGGAATAAACTCAGCAGGAATGAACTCTGCAGGAATAAACTCTTCAGGAATGAACTCATCAGGAATGAAATCTGCAGGAATAAACTCTTCAGGAATGAACTCATCATGAATTAACTCAGCAGGAATGAACTAATGAGGAATGAACTCAGGAGGAATAAACAGCAGGAATGAACTCTGTAGGAATGAACTCATCAGGAATAAACTCAGCAGGAATGATCTCTGCAGGAATAAACTCAGCAGGAATGAACTTTGAAGGAATAAACTCATCAGGAATGAACTCATTATGAATAAACTTGTCAGGAATTAACTCTGTAGGAATAAACTCTGCAGAAATAAACTCTGCAGGAATAAACTCAGCAGGAATGAACTCTTCAGGAATGAACTAATCAGGAATGAACTCATCAGGAATGTACTCATTAGGAATGAACTTGTCAGGAATGAACTCTGTAGGAATAAACTCTGCAGGAATGAACTCTGCAGGAATAAACTCAGCAGGAATAAACTCTGTAGGAATAAACTCAGCAGGAATAAATTCATCAGCAATGAACTCTGCAAGAATAACTAAGCAGGATTAAACTCTGCAGAAATAAACTTATCAGGAATCAACTCTGCAGGAATAAACTCAGCAGGAATGAACTCTGCATGAAAAAAAACTCTTCAGGAATGAACTCAGTAGGAATGAACTCTGCATGAATAAACTCAGCAGGAATGAACTCTTCAGGAATGAACTCATCAGGAATA
Source organism: Thalassophryne amazonica (assembly GCF_902500255.1). Taxonomy (NCBI): domain Eukaryota; kingdom Metazoa; phylum Chordata; class Actinopteri; order Batrachoidiformes; family Batrachoididae; genus Thalassophryne; species Thalassophryne amazonica. The sequence goes on along the minus strand of NC_047107.1, from coordinate 6,487,455 downwards.
AAGTCTTCAGGAATGAACTCTGCAGGGATAAACTCTTCAGGAATGAATTCATCGGGAATGAACTCTGCAAGAATAAACTCAGCAGGAATTAACTCTTCAGGAATGAACTAATCACGAACAAAATCATCAGGAATGAACTCATTAGGAATGATCTTGTCAGAAATTATCTCTGTAGGAAATAAACTCAGCAGAAATAAACTCTGCTGGAATAAACTCAGCAGGAATAAACTCTGTAGGAATAAACTCAGCAGGAATAAATTAATCAGGAATGAACTCTCCAGGAATAAACTCAGCAGGAATGAACTCTGCAGGGTTAAACTCTTCAGGAATGAACTCTGTAGGAATAAACTCAGCAGGAATGAACTCTTCAGGAATGAACTCATCAGGAATAACCTCATCAGGAATGAACTCATTAGGAATGATCTTGTCAGAAATTATCTCTGTAGGAATAAACTCTGAAGAAATAAACTCTGCAGGAATGAACTCATCAGGAATAACCTCATCAGGAATGAACTCATTAGGAATGATCTTGTCAGAAATTATCTCTGTAGGAATAAACTCTGAAGAAATAAACTCTGCAGGAATGAACTCTGCAGGAATAAACTCAGCAGGAGTAAACTCTAGGAATAATCTCAGCAGGAATAAATTAATCAGGCATGAGCTCTGCAGGAATAAACTCAGCAGGAATGAACTCTGCAGGGATAAACTCTTCAGGAATGAATTAATCAGGAATTAACTCTGCAGGAATGAACTAATCAGGAATCAACTCAGAAGGAATGAACTAATCAGGAATGAACTCAGCAGGAATGAACTCAGCAGGAATGGACTCTGTAGGAATGAACTCATCAGGACTAAACTCAGCAGGAATAAACTCTGTAGGAATAAACTCAGCAGGAATAAATTCATCAGCAATGAACTCTGCAGGAATAAACTCAGCAGGATTAAACTCTGCAGAAATAAACTTATCAGGAATCAACTCTGCAGGAATAAACTCAGCAGGAATGAACTCCTCAGGAATGAACTCATCAGGAATAAAGTCTTCAGGAATAAACTCAGCAGGATTAAACTCTGCAGAAATAAACTTATCAGGAATCAACTCTTCAGGAATAAACTCATCAGGAATGAACTCATTAGGAATGATCTTGTCAGAAATGATCTCTGTAGGAATAAACTCTGCAGAAATAAACTCTGCAGGAATGAACTCTGCAGGAATAAACTCAGCAGGAATAAACTCTGTAGGAATAAACTCAGCAGGAATAAATTCATCAGGAATGAGCTCTGCAGGAATAAACTCAGCAGGAATGAACTTTGCAGGGATAAACTCTTCAGGAATGAATTCATCAGGAATTAACTCAGCAGGACTTAACTCTGCAGGAATAAACTCAGCAGGAATTAACTCATCAGGAATAAACTCAGCAGGAATGAACTCTTCAGGAATGAACTCATCAGGAATGAACTTGTCAGGAATAAACTCAGCAGGAATGACCTCTGCAGGAATAAACTCTGCAGGAATAAAGTCTTAAGGAATGAAAAGTGCAGGAATAAACTCTTCAGGATTGAACTACTAAGGAATGAACTCAGCAGGAATGATCTAATCAGGACTTAACTCAGCAGGAATGAACTCTGTAGGAATGAACTCATCAGGAATAAACTCAGCAGGAATGATCTCAGCAGGAATGAACTCATCAGGAATAAACTCAGCAGGAATGAACTCTTCAGGAATGAACACAGCAGGAATGACCTTTGCAGGAATAAACTCTGCAGGAATAAAGTATTCAGGAATGAAATCTCCAGGAATAAACTCTTCAGGAATGAACTTATCAGGAATGAACTCAGCAGGAATGAACTAATCAGGAATGAACTCAGCAGGAATGAACTCTTCAGGAATAAACTTAGCACGAATGAACTCATCAGGAATAAACTCAGCAGGAATGAACTCATCAGGAATAAACTAATCAGGAATGAACTCAGCAGGAATGAACTCTTCAGGAATAAACTTAGCAGGAATGAACTCTTCAGGAATGAGCTAATCAGGAATGAACTCTTCAGGAATGAACTCTTCAGGAATGAACTCAGCAGGAATTAACTCATCAGGAATAAACTCAGCAGGAATGAACTCTTCAGGAATGAACTCATCAGGAATGAACTCGTCAGGAATAAACTCAGCAGGAATGACCTCTGCCGGAATAAACTCTGCAGGAATAAAGTCTTAAGGAATGAAATGTGCAGGAATAAACTCCTCAGGATTGAACTACTAAGGAATGAACTCAGCAGGAATGAACTCAGCAGGAATGATCTCAGCAGGAATGAACTCATCAGGAATAAATTCAGCAGGAATGAACTCTTCAGGAATGAACTCAGCAGGAATGACCTTTGCAGGAATAAACTCTGCAGGAATAAAGTATTCAGGAATGAAATCTCCAGGAATAAACTCTTCAGGAATGAACTTATCAGGAATGAACTCAGCAGGAATGAACTAATCAGGAATGAACTCAGCAGGAATGAACTCTTCAGGAATAAACTTAGCACGAATGAACTCATCAGGAATAAACTCAGCAGGAATGAACTCATCAGGAATAAACTAATCAGGAATGAACTCAGCAGGAATGAACTCTTCAGGAATAAACTTAGCACGAATGAACTCATCAGGAATAAACTCAGCAGGAATGAACTCATCAGGAATAAATTAATCAGGAATGGACTCAGCAGGAATGAACTCTTCAGGAATAAACTTAGCAGGAATGAACTCTTCAGGAATAAACTTAGCAGGAATGAACTCTTCAGGAATGAGCTAATCAGGAATGAACTCAGCATGAATGAACTCTTCAGGAATAAACTTAGCAGGAATGAACTCTTCAGGAATGAGCTAATCAGGAATAAACTCTTTAGGAATGAACTCAGTGGTCTGTTTGTGTCCGGCCCCAGATTTCATCACATCTTGGTTTTGTCAGCCCCCCTTCTAGATCCGCCACTGAAAACCACAACGGGGGCGGGGGGGGGGGGGGGGGGGTAATTAACACCGGAACGAGCTCTGCAAAGTGTGTGTGTGTGTGTGTGTGTGTGTGTGTGTGTGTGTGTGTGTGTGTGTGTGTGTGTGTGTGTGTGTGTGTGTGTGTGTGGTTTGCGGGGCCCGGTTGCAGTTCCCGTGCACACGCACGTCGTTACGTTCTGATCAGCATCCGCATCAATGAAAAAGAGGTGACGCGCGCTCAGCAGCTCCCGCGCGCGCTCCCCGGTTGCGCCGCCGCGCAGCGATCAGGCGCAGAACCGGAGCCGAACTTCACTCGAGTCCACGATGGAAAGCACACGGCTTTCGATGATCCACGCACCGAGTCAGAGCGGAGCGGACCGGCAGCGATGAGCTCATCCTTCCCCAAATCCGAATCCACCACCTCCTTACTGAAGTCGTCCTCGGCGTGGAGACCGACGCGCCTCCCGGAGCGTCCGCACCCGCATCACCACCGACCCGCCGGCCCGCAGCGCGCCACCGGCGCCGAAGAGTCCTTCTGGCCGGCCGAATGCGACACCAGCGCCCGGAGACCGCTGTGCCACCCGAGCCTGCTGGGCACCCGGAGTCTTGACGATGCTGCCACGCGGGGCAAGTGCAGGACGCACGGCTCCCACGGCCCCCACGGCTCCCACGGTTCCCACGGCCACGCTCCAGAACCGCAGGATCCACACGGCAGGTCTTCCAAGCCCCCGCACCGGCACCACCGCAGGAAGCCCACGCGGGAGGAGCGCGCCCCGGCCGGACCTCCGGAACCCGAGCATCACCGGCGCACTCACAGACACGCACGTCACAGCGCACACGCGTCCTTTCCGTCGGACAGCAACGACGACACGGCTCCGCTGTGCCGGCCCGGGGGCCACCGGGCGCCCGAGCAGGTCGGCAGTCCGTCCGCCTCCTCCTGCTCTCTGGTCCCGCTGTCCAGCAGGTCCTCCCGACGCTCCCGGAGGTCCAGCGCTGCCTCGTGCGCGTCTGACGTCAATCTGCGCACAATCCTCAACTCTCTGTTCGGACAGGTAGGGCCCGAAATGAGCGTGCAACATCACAGGCACAAAATACAACAATAAAACCTCCGCGGAAGCATTTAAAGTGGCGGCGCGGGACACCAGGACCGAGATTAAAGGGGTCTTTTTATACAACAGTGGCCCGTTAGTGAGCGTGGCTTCTAATATTCAGGGGCTAACCTTTTGCCAACCAAAACGCAGAACCCAGAGGCTTTTTTGCTTGTATCCGTGCATGTCCACAATTATCCGCAGAGGCACATTTGTCTGTTGCCATGATTTTTGAGCTGCACAAAATTTTGGTTGCGGATGACATCTGCCTCACATACTCAATACATACTGAAGCTATGCGCTGTATATCCGCCGTTATCTGCTGATATCTGCAACTGACAGGGATTTGCGGCTTGGCAGCAGACTGGAACAGTGTGTAAAACATATATATTGCCTGTCACATCCACATCACGAACTAAAATAAGTTGTAGCAAATGCATGCAGATTGGCCATGAATAAAGCGTTTGTATTATGTCTGCTTTGCATCTGATTTGTGGACAATCTGCGAATGCATAACAAACATGTCACGTAAACCCAAAGTACTATATGTGGCAGAAATCGACATACCTGCCAGTCAGTGCCAGTCCAGCAGTGGAACCGTACAGATATAGTTATGGATCCCCAAAGACGTAATAGCTGCTGCCGTCCAACAATATACTGTAAATCCCCAGCTGCAGAGGCGTCAGCTGTGGACCTCCGTTCTCTTTCAGGACTTTCATTTAACACAAACAAAAGGAAGAGTTGCTGTTACAGATGCAACTCACACGGAACTCTCTCCTTTCATGACACTCTAAAAAAAAACACTGTCTCACACCCCCGAGCGGCTTCCCCCCTCCCGCTCCTCAAACTCATGAACAGTTAACCCTCACATTGTAGAAAAAGCTTGAATCTCTGACTGGACTGGGTTGTCCAGTCGAACCCAGTCCAGTCGAAGATTCAAGCTTTTTCTACTATGGAAACCACCTGGACAACTGAGAGCCTACACAGAAACATAACCCTTGCATGACAACATGAACATCAACTCTGTGATCAACTTGTCCGAGTCCAGCTATTGCTCCAGAGGCTGTGGTGTTGGTGTGAATAGTGATGCTGAAACGCCCGACTGTGCTTCTGTTATGTCCGCAATGCAGATGCCGCACATGTGCATTACAACCGCTGTTCCTGCCACACGTGCGCAATGCATTCACAATACATGCGTTGTACATCCGTGATTGTCATATATTCGCTACACATTATTAATATATCCATAATTCATACTGAGACATTTGTCATTTTTGGCCAATTCTGTTGTGGACGACAACGAACGCCTGACATTTGTATGTTCAATTCATGGCAATTATTCCTCTCCCCAGTGGGACCAGGCCTTAAGATGGTGTCACACCCACAGGCCAGTAAACAGGGCCGGACCACAGGGCCACAAAACAGCCCCGGGCTTTTCCCGCAAATACACCCAACAACTGACTTGGGGGGTGGTAAATCAATACAAAAAAAAGACACTGATGGACTATTATGACTGATTATTCAAGAGCAGAACAGCTAACGTTAATGCTGTTGTTGATTATATCTAAAATATGTGATTTGATCCAGGAAAACCCTTCACATTGTGCATTCTGTAATATGTAGCCAGGCTGACTAAGAGTCAGAGCTCTATTGAGCCGAGTATTCCATTAACTTTAACTAGTAATGACTTCATGACTTTCTTTGCTAATAAAATTTTACTATTAGAGAAAAATTTACTCATAACCATCCCAAAGATGTATCGTTATCTTTGGCTGCTTTCAGTGATGCCGGTATTTGGTTAGAGTCTTTCTCTCCGATTGTTCTGTCTGAGTTATTTTCATTAGTTACTTCCTCCAAACCATCAACATGTTTATTAGACCCCATTCCTACCAGGCTGCTCAAGGAAGCCCTACCATTAATTAATGCTTCGATCTTAAATATGATCAATCTATCTTTATTAGTTGGCTATGTACCACAGGCTTTTAAGGTGGCAGTAATTAAACCATTACTTAAAAAGCCATCACTTGACCCAGCTATCTTAGCTAATTATAGGCCAATCTCCAACCTTCCTTTTCTCTCAAAAATTCTTGAAAGGGTAGTTGTAAAACAGCTAACTGATCATCTGCAGAGGAATGGTCTATTTGAAGAGTTTCAGTCAGGTTTTAGAATTCATCATAGTACAGAAACAGCATTAGTGAAGGTTACAAATGATCTTCTTATGGCCTCGGACAGTGGACTCATCTCTGTGCTTGTTCTGTTAGACCTCAGTGCTGCTTTTGATACTGTTGACCATAAAATTTTATTACAGAGATTAGAGCATGCCATAGGTATTAAAGGCACTGCGCTGCGGTGGTTTGAATCATATTTGTCTAATAGATTACAAGTTGTTCATGTAAATGGGGAATCTTCTTCACAGACTAAAGTTAATTATGGAGTTCCACAAGGTCCTGTGCTAGGACCAATTTTATTCACTTTATACATGCTTCCCTTAGGCAGTATTATTAGAGGGTATTGTTTAAATTTTCATTGTTACGCAGATGATACCCAGCTTTATCTATCCATGAAGCCAGAGGACACACACCAATTAGCTAAACTGCAGGATTGTCTTACAGACATAAAGACATGGATGATCTCTAATTTCCTGCTTTTAAACTCAGATAAAACTGAAGTTATTGTACTTGGCCCCACAAATCTTAGAAACATGGTGTCTAACCAGATTCTTATTCTGGATGGCATTACCCTGACCTCTAGTAATACTGTGAGAAATCTTGGAATCATTTTTGATCAGGATATGTCATTCAATGCACATATTAAACAAATATGTAGGACTGCTTTTTTTGCATTTGCGCAATATCTCTAAAATTAGAAAGGTCTTGTCTCAGAGTGATGCTGAAAAACTAATTCATGCATTTATTTCCTCTAGGCTGGACTATTGTAATTCATTATTATCAGGTTGTCCTAAAAGTTCCCTGAAAAGCCTTCAGTTAATTCAAAATGCTGCAGCTAGAGTACTGACAGGGACTAGAAGGAGAGAGCATATCTCACCCATATTGGCCTCTCTTCATTGGCTTCCTGTTAATTCTAGAATAGAATTTAAAATTATTCTTCTTATTATAAGGTTTTGAATAATCAGGTCCCATCTTATCTTAGGGACCTCATAGTACCATATCACCCCAATAGAGCGCTTCACTCTCAGTCTGCAGGCTTACTTGTAGTTCCTAGGGTTTGTAAGGGTAGAATGGGAGGCAGAGCCTTCAGCTTTCAGGCTCCTCTCCTGTGGAACCAGCTCCCAATTCGGATCAGGGAGACAGACACCCTCTCTACTTTTAAGATTAGGCTTAAAACTTTCCTTTTTGCTAAAGCTTATAGTTAGGGCTGGATCAGGTGACCCTGAACCATCCCTTAGTTATGCTGCTATAGACTTAGACTGCTGGGGGGTTCCCATGATGCACTGAGTGTTTCTTTCTCTTTTTGCTCTGTATGCACCACTCTGCATTTAATCATTAGTGATCGATCTCTGCTCCCCTCCACAGCATGTCTTTTTCCTGGTTCTTTCCCTCAGCCCCAACCAGTCCCAGCAGAAGACTCCCCCTCCCTGAGCCTGGTTCTGCTGGAGGTTTCTTCCTGTTAAAAGGGAGTTTTTCCTTCCCACTGTAGCCAAGTGCTTGCTCACAGGGGGTCGTTTTGACCGTTGGGTTTTTACATAATTATTGTATGGCCTTGCCTTACAATATAAAGCGCCTTGGGGCAACTGTTTGTTGTGATTTGGCGCTATATAAATAAAATTGATTTGATTTTGATTTGATATGTCCAGGAAATACTGAAAATATGTAGAATGGCAGTATTCTGGTGGAATTGGGTTTTCATTAAATTGCTATTGTAATATGTAACTGTAACATCCAGTCTGTCACATATGAAAATATCTCACCAACATATGCTCATTAACATTTGTTTATTAGTATTGTTTGGAATGTCAGCCTTTAAACCTGTATTTATACCTCAAAATTCAATTTTTAAAAACCAGTCAGCTTTTGTTAATCATAGCATTTGAACCAGGCAAGAAGAATGAAAACATTGAAAAGAGCTTAAAAAGGGGTTTCAGGTGGTATCAAAATCTCAAATTTCTTTGGAAGTTTTTTCTCGATCCCATCACATTCTGGAATCAGCCTGCTTGAAACATTTTATACTTTTAATATTATGCTGCATTTTTGTTAGTTAAACCTGACAAACAGACCTAAAACTAGGCTATTAACAAATTGCACAGTGCAACACTGGTGTGATTAGTTATGATGCCAGTCAACCTTTATCATAATGAATGAATGAGTTTATTCTGGTACAAAGAAATAAAGAGAGAAAACCTTTTCAGTACAAAAAAAAAACAATTTCTCACTTAACCTAAGTAACTGGAAGGGTGTAGATAGACGCAAACGTTTATATACACGTACAGAGTAAATTTTGCAGAGTAAAAGTTACTCTGCCAGGATAACATTTGGTCACAGTCCAAATAGAGTTAAAATACATTCTATTATAGAGTGAAATCAACTCTACTGTCTTGTCAAATCATGTTTTTCAACTCCAATAAGAGTCATTCACAGCATGATCGAGTTGATTTTACACTGTGATAGAACTAATTCAGCACTGTGATACAGTGTAGGTGACACCAAAAGATGTGCACAAATAATCACTAAAAATGATGAAATGTTGATATTTAAAAAAATCTTGAACAATAAAAGTTGACAAGAAGTGCACAGGTGAAGGATAAACAACGGCTGTCTGAAGCCTGCGCTCTATTTCAGCCCTCAGCCGCGGCCATATTGTTGCTACGTCATCACCGGAACGGGACCGACTGATTCAAACCCAAATCATTTGTAAACATGGCAGAGGCTGAGCTGTTTTCAGACGATTTTTTCTAGTGTGGAGCTTTTTTTAAGTCCTTATTTCTGAAGCAGCTGTGAGGTCACAGCCTGATGGGTTTGAGCCTTTTTTAGACCACAATGAGGAAGTTGAAACTTTGGAGGAAAACTTCAGTCTGACAATAGTGATGATATTGGCAGAGTTCAGAACACAGAATGGTGATTATAAAATAAATCAATCAATAAATACTGCAGGCGATTTCTGCATGCAGGTGGCGATGATACTTTTTTGCCAGCTCTTTGGTCTAATCAACAGATTTAAAAACATAGTTTCTCTATCTGTGACATTTGAAAAAAATGTAATGAGGAAATGTGGAATTTTTATTTATGATATTTTTTCTGAGAAACAGGTGCATATATTTCAAATCTGAAAAATGTCACGAGGGCATGAAAATATCAGCTATTTTTTAAAATAAATATTGTTTCCTTCTTGAATACAGTTAGTGTACTGTACGATGGTGGCATAACATATTATTACTAAATATTAAAATCATTCACACAAGGAGTAAATAATATAGTCTTACCTGTCTGTTTCAGTGAGGTCATCTTCAGTGTGATGAAAAGTCTGAAAATAATTGAATTTGTCTTCTTGATTCAATTTCACTTTATTTTCATTTATATAGCACCAAATCACAACAAAGTTGCCTCAAGGTGTTTCACACAAGTAAGGTCTAACCTTACAACCTTGTCTTGGCTGAAAAAAAGTCCAGGATGGTTTGAGTTTCTGCTGTACTGATCTGGGACCGGTGTCCCCCAAAAATCTGTTCGCCCTGCCTTCACTGCACATGCCTCATTTCTGTGCGCCAGCCGCGGGTCACAATTATCACTTTGTTTCTGCTTCAAACTGCTCTCCAGTCATCATCTGTCTCAACGACAGATATCTAATGCTTTTGTACAACAATTATTTCCACATAAATTCAGCATTATTTCATCATAAAAGATGGAGGAAGCGATCAGAGCGCATGAAGTGCTAGCTGATGCGTGCACTGCGCATCAGTCATTTCAAAGCGTCACAGAGTATCACCTTGTTTCTGTTTAAAACTGACTTCAGAATGATTTAAGAGGTTTTACTTTGTCTTCTGAAGGTTAATAATCCCATTAATCCATTTGATCGCTTTGGGTGAAGAGACTCCATCTCAGACGAGCGGCTGAGCTCCAAAATGATGTATGCACAGTGGAGGCAGGGCAGACCAATTTTTAGGGGCGGACCATTCGGTCTGCAACACCAGCACAGTCAGCTACAGGTGTAATCCGTTCAGTGTGTCTGTGGCTGATGGATCGAGTCTCTCCTGTGAACGGATCTTCTTGTTCCACCGCAGCCCACTTTGCACTGCAAGTTAAAAGACTCGCAGTTCCTCAGCTGCTCATAACGTCTCAGTCTGCACGCGAGAAGCCGCACGTGGTCGTCAATGTAAGTGTTCTACCTGCCAATCAAAAGGATTTTGCCATCGTGAATTAACCTTTCTGACACAGAAAACACGGTGCAGCACCGACCCGAAACACTTGGCGGAAACGGGGCTGTCACACAGTAAATTTTGCTGAGTAAAATATAGGGAAAACTGGGGCATGGTGGATCAGTCTAGAAAGTGATTTTCTAAGCTCCATTATCAAGTGGATGGCAAATATTACTTGTTGAAGCTTATACATTTATTTTTCCATGAATTATTTCTATAATTTGTGTATATAAACAACTGTTTTCATGTTTGAACAGAAATTATGACAGTTGCATTTACACTCAACAAAAATATAAACGCAACACTTTTGGTTTTGCTCCCATTTTGTATGAGATGAACTCAAAGATCTAAAACTTTTTCCACATACACAATATCACCATTTCCCTCAAATATTTTGTTCACAAACCAGTCTAAATCTGTGATAGTGAGCACTTCTCCTTTGCTGAGATAATCCATCCCACCTCACAGGTGTGCCATATCAAGATGCTGATTAGACACCATGATTAGTGCACAGGTGTGCCTTAGACTGCCCACAATAAAAGGCCACTCTGAAAGGTGCAGTTTTATCACACAGCACAATGCCACAGATGTCGCAGGATTTGAGGGAGCGTGCAGTTGGCATGCTGACAGCAGGAATGTCAACCAGAGCTGTTGCTCGTGTATTGAATCTTCATTTCTCTACCATAAGCCGTCTCCAAAGTCGTTTCAGAGAATTTGGCAGTACATCCAACCAGCCTCACAACCGCAGACCACGTGTAACCACACCAGCCCAGGACCTCCACATCCAGCATGTTCACCTCCAAGATCGTCTGAGACCAGCCACTCGGACAGCTGCTGGAACAATCGGTTTGCATAACCAAAGAATTTCTGCACAAACTGTCAGAAACCGTCTCAGGGAAGCTCATCTGCATGCTCGTCGTCCTCATCGGGGTCTCGACCTGACTCCAGTTCGTTGTCGTAACCGACTTGAGTGGGCAAATGCTCACATTCGCTGGCGTTTGGCACGTTGGAGAGGTGTTCTCTTCACGGATGAATCCCGGTTCACACTGTTCAGGGCAGATGGCAGACAGCGTGTGTGGCGTCGTGTGGGTGAACGGTTTTCTGATGTCAATGTTGTGAATCGAGTGGCCCATGGTGGCGGTGGGGTTATGATATGGGCAGGCGTCTGTTATGGACGAAGAACACAGGTGCATTTTATTGATGGCATTTTGAATGCACAGAGATACCGTGACGAGATCCTGAGGCCCATTGTTGTGCCATACATCCAAGAACATCACCTCATGTTGCAGCAGGATAATGCACGGCCCCATGTTGCAAGGATCTGTACACAATTCTTGGAAGCTGAAAATGTCCCAGTTCTTGCATGGCCGGCATACTCACCGGACATGTCACCCATTGAGCATGTTTGGGATGCTCTGGACCGGTGTATACGACAGCGTGTACCAGTTCCTGCCAACATTCAGCAACTTCGCACAGCCATTGAAGAGGAGTGGACCAACATTCCACAGGCCACAATTGACAACCTGATCAACTCTATGCGAAGGAGATGTGTTGCACTGCATGAGGCAAATGGTGGTCACACCAGATACTGACTGGTATCCCCCCCAATAAAACAAAACTGCACCTTTCAGAGTGGCCTTTTATTGTGGGCAGTCTAAGGCACACCTGTGCACTAATCATGGTGTCTAATCAGCATCTTGATATGGCACACCTGTGAGGTGGGATGGATTATCTCAGCAAAGGAGAAGTGCTCACTATCACAGATTTAGACTGGTTTGTGAACAATATTTGAGGGAAATGATGATATTGTGTATGTGGAAAAAGTTTTAGATCTTTGAGTTCATCTCATACAAAATGGGAGCAAAACCAAAAGTGTTGCGTTTATATTTTTGTTGAGTGTATTACAGTTTCTAAAGGACTTACAGTATATCACTATATAAGACCCTCACACATTACAAAGCTGGTTTGCTGGATTATAGTTTGTATAAGCATCAGCATATATTTAATAATTTTGAAGAAAACTTTATAATCATTTCATTTCATTATATTCTAAGTTGATTCACTGTGCCCCGTGAATTAGTGTCCGGGGCACAGTGAATCAAAAATTTTAAAATTGATTTTAAACACCTGTAAATTACACTTGGGGAGAAATAAAAAACACAGCCTTATAAACAATAACTTGCTGTATTAAATCCAGAATAGAATGACCTAAACCTATGCATAATGTGTTTATGCTGCCACAAAACAACATTTCTGATCCACTGTGTCCCGGTTTCCCCTACTCTACCAGGATAACATTTGATGCCAGTCTAAATAGAGTAAAATCTAATCTATTGTTGAGTGAAATCAACTCTACCATCTTGTCACATCAAGTGTTTCTACTCCAATAAGAGTTGATTGTACACTGTGAAAGAGTTGATTTTGCACTGTGACAGAGTGACAGAGCTCGATTTGGACTGGGACCAAATGTTATCCCAGCAGAGTAAATTTTACTCTGCCAAATTTACTGTGCAGTAGCCTGTAAAAATTCATAACTGAATCCATAAATGAATGGGACAATTAAGATAACGGTTCCGGTACTGATATCACTTCCTCCTTCTTCTTCAATGTCGGGACTCGCCGAGAAGTTCCTGGTTTTTCGTGGCGCACAGTTCAAAATCCAAATATTTCTTTCTTCAGTAACTGCACACCAGGAAAGGATAAATTTCAAACTATTGTTTAATTTTAGTCTTAAATACTCAAAAAATATATATATTACATATCATGTCACCTATACTTTAACTTTATTTGGATTGGGACCAGATTTTATTCTGGCAGAGTTTATTTTACTCTGCAAAATTTACTATGTTACCTTTTACCAGAGAGAACATAGAGAGGGCCAACTCCCACAAAATGATGTCATCTGGACACCATTTTGATTGTGTGTAACTGGGGCAGCTCAGCTGCTGCAGTGGAGTGATGCTTTGTAAACAAAACTTCACTTGAGTCAAGCTACTGTAATGCAGTATTTGACTTTAGAACACAAGGAACTACTATTACAAACATTTATTTAAACAGCTGTTATGATTGTGGAGTGTATAGTGTGGAAAATAAGGCGCTGTAAGTATATTATACCCTAGGCAGCCTGATCTTTTATATTTTTAGTTTTATATTTTATATTTAGTTTTATATTTTCTGTTGTGTTTTTAATCAGGTTCTTTTTGTCTCTTTCTCTAAAACTGTATTGTAGCATTATTAGTTGTTATTACTATTATTGTTGTTGTTGCTATTATTATTATTATTATTATTATTAATACATAAACAAAAATAAATTTTAAAATATTACAATTTGTAATACATTTGACTCTTTTACTACAACAAACGCTGAGCCATTATTATACAGAAAACAAATGAACACAAACGTGCTGACAGCTGCAACAGCTTAATGCTAACTTTAACATTGAAAATGCCATAGACGTGCTAATGTGTTAGCATCGGCCCCATTTTTAAGTTATAAAATACATTTATCAAATGTTTCAGAAGACCATAACAGCTTTGTTTAACATAAAAAGGTAAATATTACTCACAGTCATATGTTCTTTAGGGTTTTAGTGGGAGAAAATTAAGATAAAGAGAAATAAAATAATTAATTCAATGAAGCATTAGATCGAAGCACTGCTTCGATCTGCCAATCACTGCTTCGATTGGTTGAAGGTTCAAAGCAAAGCCGCGCTGCAGAAAAGTTGATTACAGACTCACTGCAGGGTCTGTAGTCAATGTAGAGAAATGATCATTTTACTGACAAATAATCAATGAAAATAAATTTCTTATCATAACAATAGATAGGTAGGTAGGTAGGTAGGTAGGTAGGTAGGTAGGTAGGTAGGTAGGTAGATAGATAGATAGATAGATAGATAGATAGATAGATTAGATAGATAGATAGATAGATAGATAGATAGATAGATAGATAGATAGATAGATAGATAGATAGATAGATAGATAGATAGATAGATAGATAGATAGATAGATAGATAGATAGATAGATAGATAGATAGATAGATAGATAGATAGATAGATAGATAGATAGATAGATAGATAGATAGATAGATAGATAGATAGATAGATAGATAGATAGATAGATAGATAGATAGATAGATAGATAGATAGATAGATAGATAGATAGATAGATAGATAGATAGATAGATAGATAGATAGATAGATAGATAGATAGATAGATAGATAGATAGATAGATAGATAGATAGATAGATAGATAGATAGATAGATAGATAGATAGATAGATAGATAGATAGATAGATAGATAGATAGATAGGATAGATAGATAGATAGATAGATAGATAGATAGATAGATAGATAGATAGATAGATAGATAGATAGATAGATAGATAGATAGATAGATAGATAGATAGATAGATAGATAGATAGATAGATAGATAGATAGATAGATAGATAGATAGATAGATAGATAGATAGATAGATAGATAGATAGATAGATAGATAGATAGATAGATAGATAGATAGATAGATAGATAGATAGATAGATAGATAGATAGATAGATAGATAGATAGATAGATAGATAGATAGATAGATAGATAGATAGATAGATAGATAGATAGATAGATAGATAGATAGATAGATAGATAGATAGATAGATAGATAGATAGATAGATAGATAGATAGATAGATAGATAGATAGATAGATAGATAGATAGATAGATAGATAGATAGATAGATAGATAGATAGATAGATAGATAGATAGATAGATAGATAGATAGATAGATAGATAGATAGATAGATAGATAGATAGATAGATAGATAGATAGATAGATAGATAGATAGATAGATAGATAGATAGATAGATAGATAGATAGATAGATAGATAGATAGATAGATAGATAGATAGATAGATAGATAGATAGATAGATAGATAGATAGATAGATAGATAGATAGATAGATAGATAGATAGATCGAACGAACGAACGAACGAACATGTACAATAACGTGGAGCAGACCCTGAATGAAGCCAGCCTCCTAAGAAAGTACATTCTACTCTGTCCCTTCTTGTAGACAGCATCCATATTAGCTGCCCAGTTCAGCCTGTTATCCAGCTGCAGCCCAAGGTACCTATAGGTGGAAACCACCTCCACCTCGGATCCGTCGATTACGATGGGCTGCAGAGAGGCTGGCACCTGCCTGAAATCAAGCACCACTTCCTTTGTTTTGGTGGTGTTGAGCAGGAGCATGTTTTGCTGGCACCATCCCACAAAGTCCCCCACCACGCTCCTATACTCCTCCTCTTCACCCCCCCAAATACACGCCACAATTGCAGTGTCATCTGAGAACTTCTGCATGTGACATGTATCAGAGTTTCCTGGAGAGTCTCCTGGAGAAGGCTGGGATATATTGTATTAAAAGCACTGGAGCAGTCAAAGAAAAGCATCCTTACAATGCATCCCCCCACATCCAGGTATGTGAGGGCGTGGTGCAGGAGGTAGAGGACAGCATCTTCAACACCCACCCTCTCCTGGTAGGCGAACTGGAGAGGGTCCCTCACTGCCTGCACTTGGGGTCACACAAGCTGCAGAACCAGTTCGCTCCAGTGTTTTCATCATGTGGGATGTGAGCACAACCAGCCTGTAGTCACTCAGCCCCCTAGGGCGAGACTTCTTTGGAACTGAAATAATGTAGGATGTTTTCCACAGTGAGGGGACGCTCCCCAGCCGCAGACTCAGGTTAAAGACCTGCTGTAGAGGGTCACCCAGCTCCACTGCACACGTCTTTAGGAGCCTTGGACAGACCTGGTCCAGACCCGCGGCCTTCCTCAAATGCAGATGTCGCAGCTCCCTGGTCACCTGTTCTACCGTGATTGAGGGAGAAGTTGAGGTGGGAGTAGAGAGCAGTTGTGTCAGAGATAAAGAGGCGCATGAAGGTAACACTGAGGAGAATGTTGGTCAGAGGAGCCCGGAGAGGGCTGTGGGGGTGAGCATGTCGTTGGAGGGGAACTGAAATGGTTAAAAAAGGTGTTCAGTTCCTCTGCTCACTGGAGGTCCATGCAGCCCACATTGCCCTTGCTGCTGCAGCCTGTAATGGCTTTCATACCATTCCAGACTTCTCACATGTTGTTTTCACCCAGCTTCCTCTCCAGCTTTTTACTGTATGCCTCTCGAGCCTCCTTCAGGCAGATTTTAACCTCGTCTTGCACTCCCTCAACTTCTCACAGTCTCTGCTCCTGAACACTTCCTTCTTCTTTTTAGGACTTGCTTCACCTCAGAGGTTATCCACTATTTGTTGTTGGGAAAGCACTTTACTGATTTCACAGGCACCACCACATCCACACAAAAGTTCAAATAGTCAGTTATACACCCAACCACCCCCTCAAGGTCCTCACCATGTACATTCATAAACACACTCCAGTCAGTGGTGGCAAAGCAGTCTCTAAGTGCGTCCTCCGCTTCAGGGGACCACTTTCTGACCTGCCTAGTAGATACAGGTTGCCTTTTCACTCTGGGAATATATATTGGCTGCACATGGATGAGGTTATGGGCAGATTTCCCCAGAGGAGGGAGAGGGGACACTTTATATGCATCTGTGGCATGCATGGCATTATATGCATGGCATGCGTTGAGAAGACACGATGTCTTCTCAACGATGACCTCAGCATGGAGAAATGAGAGAAATCATCTGGATGTGGACAGTGTGAAGGCAGAGCTGCAGATTTGTGTAAACTTCATATTTAAGTGCACAGACATGTTCCATCAATTTCTTGCAAACAAAAAACTCTTGGAAGCAGCCAGGAAAGGCCAAAAATAGGCATTCACCTCTTTGGTGAGTACACCAGTTTAATCCTGACTTTGTTCAGTCTTGAAAAATGTCCTCCTATTTGGTGTTATGGAAACAGCCACCCTACAACCGGCAACTGTTACGTCTGTTATTACACTAACCACACTGTTACCATCCTGTTAACACACTGTTAACACAGTGTTATTACACTAACCACCAGTGGTGGGCACATTTCCAATAATCCGATAACAGATAATTATCGAAGATAACGTTTTCATTATCGGATTATCTTTTTAGATAACTTTAAAAAACATTATCAGACTAATTATCTTCCGATGAATTTTTGTCCGATAACTTTTAGACCTTGTGTATATAAACACATGAGACATAGTAAACAAAGCTGAACAGCAGCAAACATTTCTAAAATTGAAAATCAGTTGAGCACCTACCTGATAAAAGTTTCCTAACATATGTATGGTTCCACCCTCTGCAAACAGAAGACAGCTGCTTCTATGAAGAACACTATCCTCTGCAGGCAAAAGAAAAGCTGGTTTCCTTTAACACCATACTGATATGCTGGCAATATCACCCAAGTCATCCAGAGGCATACATTTTTAACTTATGGTTCAAATTTTAACCAAACTAATTTTGAAAAAGTTATTTAAAATTACTGTCATGTCTGAAGTTTTATAAAGTGAAAATAACAGCTATATGTTTTAGTATTAAAGTAATGTGCTATTTTTTAAGGTTTTAGTGTGGACATGCTGTGCCGAGCAGTGCATTATGGGTAGGATTAGTACATTCACGACAGGACAAATGCATTTCAGACACTCTGTTCAGGCTCCACGGACAACAGCATTAAACTCTAGTGCCTAAAACTCTCGTGAATATATTCTCTGGGTTTATAGATGTTATTGTATTTGTGTTTATAAATTGCACGCACCTTAAATGTCGCAGCAGACATGGATTATCTGGAATTTTGTTTTGGAAAGATTTCAAGGCCTCTACTGCTGTCTACTGGCCAGTAGTGTTCATGGCAGTTCATGGCAGTATTCGTCCTGAAGATGAGCGCAGACACTGTATATTTTTAATCACAAGTTAAGTTTTTTCAAACTTAATTTACAAAAACTCTCGATGGGAGACATCAAAGTTTAAAAACAAAATGACAAAAAAAAAAAAACATTACAAGACAGGTCTGCGGTGTTTGCACAGGCACAGTGCGAGCGGTTGGACACTTGTTGCCCCTCACTCAGCAGCAGGAAACCCTCACGACGGCCGACCAGAATAATATCAAACAGGTTTGATTTTCATTTGACCATACGATCAGCAATCAGGAGGTGGTTGTGAGATGTTAAATGTAGCTTGTTACTCCATGTACACTACACGATGCAAGACGCGCGATTAACCTGAAACTCAGTCCAAAAAATTGTCACATGAATAAAAAATCATCTGAACATTCTCACATTCTCTCCACATGCAAAACATGTTGTGATGACACTTCCAGGGCTCCATAAAAATACCTGTTTTTACAAATAAAAAATG
This sequence comes from Thalassophryne amazonica, assembly GCF_902500255.1. NCBI lineage: Eukaryota > Metazoa > Chordata > Actinopteri > Batrachoidiformes > Batrachoididae > Thalassophryne > Thalassophryne amazonica. The sequence goes on along the minus strand of NC_047107.1, from coordinate 6,468,706 downwards.
GAATATTTTACAAAAGCACATCTGTAAAGACCAACACACGACACACGTCACATTAACGTGTTGGTTTACATAGTGAATGACTGAACCAATCAGTGTTTAGCAGAGGTACATTTTACCCAGAATCCTTTGCGATCTGTCTGTGTTTGTTAGAAAACCTCAGAATTAGTGCATTATTCAACATTAAAAGATATATGTTATATTTTAACTTTGTACAAATGACAGAATTGACATTAATGGAGTTATTCTATCAGTATTCATTTTATTTATACACCAAACCATAAGTCAGCATGACTTTATTTTCCAAGACCTCCGCCTGACCGGAGCATTGTGATTGGTAGAGATTTGGGCTTGGTGACTGCTCTCAGCTTGTCTCTGCACTGTAAGCTGTGTAGTAAATAAGAGCTTCCAGCAGGAAGCAGGATGTTCAAACATAGAAGTGTGGGCTCATTGTTTGGGTCTGCTGTCGCTTTGATGTTTCCAGAAGCGATTGTGGTGTTTAAACTCAAATTCAGTTTATTAGTAGTTGCAAATGTACTAGAAATAGTACTGGAATTTATGGGTTAGCTGTAACTTCCGATACATTTTTGCGTGGTTTATCGGTTTATCTTTATCAAAGATAACTTTTCAGTTATCTGATTATCTGTTGTTGAAGTTAATTTTTTGGTTATCGGTGCCCACCACTGCTAACCACACTGTTACCATACTGTGAACACACTGTTAACACACTGTTATTACACTAACTACACTGTTACATACTGTTAACACACTGTTATTACACTAACCACACTGTTACCATACTGTTAACTTACTGTTAACACACTGTTATTACACTAACCACACTGTTACCATACTGTTAACTTACTGTTAACACACTATTACACTAACCACACTGTTACCATACTGTTAACTTACTGTTAACACACTGTTATTACACTAACCACACTGTTACCATACTGTTAACTTACTGTTAACACACTGATATTACACTAACCACACTGTTACCATACTGTTAACTTACTGTTAACACACTATTACACTAACCACACTGTTACCATACTGTTAACTTACTGTTAACACACTGTTATTACACTAACCACACTGTTACCATACTGTTAACTTACTGTTAACACACTGATATTACACTAACCACACTGTTACCATACTGTTAACTTACTGTTAACACACTATTACACTAACCACACTGTTACCATACTGTTAACTTACTGTTAACACACTGTTATTACACTAACCACACTGTTACCATACTGTTAACTTACTGTTAACACACTGTTATTACACTAACCACACTGTTACCATACTGTTAACTTACTGTTAACACACTATTACACTAACCACACTGTTACCATACTGTTAACTTACTGTTAACACACTGATATTACACTAACCACACTGTTACCATACTGTTAACTTACTGTTAACACACTATTACACTAACCACATTGTTACCATACTGTTAACTTACTGTTAACACACTGTTATTACACTAACCACACTGTTACCATACTGTTAACATACTGTTAACACACTGTTATTACACTAACCACACTGTTAACATACTGTTAACACACTGTTATTACACTAACCACACTGTTAACTTACTGTTAACACACTGTTATTACACTAACCACACTGTTAACTCACTGTTAACACACTGATATTACACTAACCACACTGTTACCATACTGTTAACTTACTGTTAACACACTGATATTACACTAACCACACTGTTACCATACTGTTAACTTACTGTTAACACACTATTATACTAACCACATTGTTACCATACTGTTAACTTACTGTTAACACACTGTTATTACACTAACCACACTGTTACCATACTGTTAACATACTGTTAACACACTGTTATTACACTAACCACACTGTTAACTTACTGTTAACACACTGTTATTACACTAACCACACTGTTACCACACTGTTAACATACTGTTAACACACTGTTATTACACTAACCACACTGTTAACTTACTGTTAACACACTGTTATTACACTAACCACACTGTTAACTCACTGTTAACACACTGTTATTACACTAACTACACTGTTACCATACTGTTAACTCACTGTTAACACACTGTTATTACACTAACCACACTGTTACCATATTGTGATGGCACTGTTACCATGGTCTTAGCACACTGTCAACATGCTGTTACCACACTGTTACCATATTTTGATGACATTGGGGGAGTAGGGCCTTAGTCAGGGAGGTGACCAAGAACCTGATGGTCACTCTGTCAGAGCTCCAGCATTCCTCTGTGAGAGAGGAGAACCTTCCAGAAGGATAACCATCTCTGCAGTAATCCACCAATCAGGCCTGTATGGTGGAGTGGCCAGACAGAAGCCACTCCTTAGTAAAACGCACATGGCAGCCCACCTGGAGTTTGCCAGAAGGCACCTGAAGGACTCTCAGACCATGAGAAACAAAAATCTCTGTTCTGATGAGACAAAGATTGAACTCTTTGGCGTGAATGTCAGGCATTATGTTTGGAGGAAACCAGGCACCATCCTTACAGTGAAGCATGGTGGTGGCAGCATCATGTTGTGGGGATGTTTTTCTCCAGCAGGAACTGGGAGACTAGTCAGGATTGAGGGAAAGATGAATGCAGCAATGTACAAAGATATCCTGCATGAAAACCTGCTCCAGAGCGCTCTTGACCTCAGACTGGGGCTAATCCACCATGATGGATTAGCAGCCAGAGAGAGACCGGACAGTGACATCATGGTGCCTCTCTACTCTGATTGGCTATCACCATGATACCCCATATCCCATAATACCTTGCACGCTTGGGGAAGCCCCATGTGATCTGTGATGTCACTGTCATCGACTGCTTTAGTGTCAACCGCTGCTGCTGTAAGTAGTTCAAGTCCATCTGTTCCTTTGAAAATTTACCCTTCAGAGGAACTTTTTATTAAGTTTTTCTAGACAGCGTGAATTTTGATCATATTGGTAATCTCATATTATGAAGAGAGACTAATAAATAACAAAAATGTAAAGGCTAATTACTAAAATTATAGGGGTGTCAGTGAAAATTCTTTTTTACCTTAACAACCGTGTGCATTGATTCAGTGTGCAAACACGTCATGTCTGGACAAACGCTGGTTGCGTATGTGATTTGTAAATGCATGTTTCCGTTCTCTTTAGTAAAGTGCGAGTGCTGATCCAACGTGCCCGTGAGCGCTGTGATGTACTCAGGCTCGTGGACAAAAAGAAAAGCAGACGTAACGCTCCTCGTCATTGCAGCGCACGCAGTGATTACGTTTGAAGGAGAGGTCGTGGTGACGGTGGCAGCAGCATAGTTCCTTTGTTCCCCCTAGATGTTGTATCTATGGTTACCGTTATGTTTGGTATCTTATGAATGGCACATGGTTTTGCATAATGTGGGCTCAGCGCTGAGGTCTGCTGCAGCTGCTGGTCTTCATCCTGCTTTTTGCTCAAACTCCTGATCATGTTTTCTCAGGGTATTTGCTTGCAGCTGCATCGTTGTGCTGCTGGTTTATCAAAATATTGGCCTTAAATTGGGCTTGTCTGTTACAGTTTCAAGAGAAGAATCTATTTGTAGTTAGGTGAAAGCCGTGAGTCAGTCTGTCAGCAGCTCTGTGAAAACATTTGTGTGACCTGAATGAGGCCTCGGATGAGACGGCTGGATGGAGAAAAGTTTGCCAGGCAGAAAGAAATCTATTCTCTGCTTTCAGAGGCATGAAAAGCATTTTGGCATTTTGTCTAAATGACACATTCGTTAAAGGAAAGAGGATTTTCACAGCTGTCTGTTGAATTGGAAAACGTGTTCCAGGTCGCGCACGTTGTTATTTCCATCACATTCTCTCCATCTGTAACGGATGGCTTTGAGCTGGATTCTGTTTTTCTGTGTTACTCAGCGAGGTTGACCTTGTCTTTCGCTGCAGAGGGCACACAATGATGTGTGTGGGTGTGCATGTGTGGGCGGGGGGCACGTGTGAATTATACATGGCAGCAGTGTGTGATTTATAGCTGCCGTTAAGGATGACTGCTGTCAGTAACTCATCTGTATGTGATTCTTTTCATTCAGTTGATAATCTGCAAGTCAGAGCTGCAGCTTTGGAGAAAACAAAAGATGCTCCTGGAGATAACATACATCACAACCGGATCACAACTGGAACACATTTATGCTTTTCCATTGTGAGAAAACTAGAGCCTGACCAATATGGATTTATTTATATATCTCCTGATAAACACTCAATAGACACTTTATCATTATTATTATTATTATTATTATTATTGTTATTGTTGTTGTTGCTAGTATTGGGCCCCTTTTGCCTTCAGAACTGCCTTAATCCTTCATGGTATAGGTTCAACAAGGTGCTGGAAATGTTCCTCAGAGATGTTGGTCCATACTGAGATGATACCATCACACAGTCGCCCATTCAACCAGTCTGTCCATTCTCCTCTGACCTCTAACCTCAACAGTGGATCTTCATCCACACCACTGCTGCTCACTGGATATCTTCTCTTTCAGACCGTTCTCTGTCAACCTTAGAGATGTTTGTGTGTGAAAATCCCAGTAGATCAGCAGTTTCTTTGATACTCAGACCAGCCCGTCTGACACTAAAAACCACACTATGTTCACAGTCAATTAAATCCTTTTTACTTCCCCATTCTGATGCTCAGTTTGAACTTCAGCAAGTCGTCTTCATCACGTCTAGATGACTAAATTAGCTATTTGTGTTAACAAGTAATTGGGCACTGTAGGCTCGTTTGAGGGCAGGCGCTAAAGGCTTAAAATATGACACAATAATCCTACACTCGGGGACAGCCCTCGTCTGTCCCTATCAGAAACACAGCACTTTCTCTGAGCTTTTGAGCAAATTACACAACAAACAAAGTGAAAATGAAAACAAAAAGTGACGATGCGGTGGGAAGTGGACATGTGTTGCAGTTTGTTAATGACCCAGAGATCAAACCGTGTCATAACCTAGCCTGGAAAAAGAGTCTGTTGCTCTATAAAAAAGCCCTCCGTAAAGCTAGGACATCTTTCTACTCATCACTAATTGAAGAAAATAAGAACAACCCCAGGTTTCTTTTCAGCACTGTAGCCAGGCTGACAAAGAGTCAGAGCTCTATTGAGCTGAGTATTCCATTAACTTTAACTAGTAATGACTTCATGACTTTCTTTGCTAACAAAATTTAACTATTAGAGAAAAAATTACTCATAACCATCCCAAAGACGTATCGTTATCTTTGGCTGCTTTCAGTGATGCCGGTATTTGGTTAGACTCTTTCTCTCCGATTGTTCTGTCTGAGTTATTTTCATTAGTTACTTCATCCAAACCATCAGCATGTTTATTAGACCCCATTCCTACCAGGCTGCTCAAGGAAGCCCTACCATTATTTAATGCTTCGATCTTAAATATGATCAATCTATCTTTGTTAGTTGGCTATGTACCACAGGCTTTTAAGGTGGCAGTAATTAAACCATTACTTAAAAACCATCACTTGACCCAGCTATCTTAGCTAATTATAGGCCAATCTCCAACCTTCCTTTTCTCTCAAAATTCTTGAAAGGGTAGTTGTAAAACAGCTAACTGATCATCTGCAGAGGAATGGTCTATTTGAAGAGTTTCAGTCAGGTTTTAGAATTCATCATAGTACAGAAACAGCATTAGTGAAGGTTACAAATGATCTTCTTATGGCCTCGGACAGTGGACTCATCTCTGTGCTTGTTCTGTTAGACCTCAGTGCTGCTTTTGATACTGTTGACCATAAAATTTTATTACAGAGATTAGAGCATGCCATAGGTATTAAAGGCACTGCGCTGTGGTGGTTTGAATCATATTTATCTAATAGATTACAATTTGTTCATGTAAATGGGGAATCTTCTTCACAGACTAAAGTTAATTATGGAGTTCCACAAGGTTCTGTGCTAGGACCAATTTTATTCACTTTATACATGCTTCCCTTAGGCAGTATTATTAGACGGTATTGCTTAAATTTTCATTGTTACGCAGATGATACCCAGCTTTATCTATCCATGAAGCCAGAGGACACACACCAATTAGCTAAACTGCAGGATTGTCTTACAGACATAAAGACATGGATGACCTCTAATTTCCTGCTTTTAAACTCAGATAAAACTGAAGTTATTGTACTTGGCCCCACAAATCTTATAAACATGGTGTCTAACCAGATCCTTACTCTGGATGGCATTACCCTGACCTCTAGTAATACTGTGAGAAATCTTGGAGTCATTTTTGATCAGGATATGTCATTCAAAGCGCATATTAAACAAATATGTAGGACTGCTTTTTTGCATTTACGCAATATCTCTAAAATTAGAAAGGTCTTGTCTCAGAGTGATGCTGAAAAACTAATTAATGCATTTATTTCCTCTAGGCTGGACTATTGTAATTCATTATTATCAGGTTGTCCTAAAAGTTCCCTGAAAAGCCTTCAGTTAATTCAAATGCTGCAGCTAGAGTACTGACGGGGACTAGAAGGAGAGAGCATATCTCACCCATATTGGCCTCTCTTCATTGGCTTCCTGTTAATTCTAGAATAGAATTTAAAATTCTTCTTCTTACTTATAAGGTTTTGAATAATCAGGTCCCATCTTATCTTAGGGACCTCATAGTACCATATCACCCCAATAGAGCGCTTCGCTCTCAGACTGCGGGCTTACTTGTAGTTCCTAGGGTTTGTAAGAGTAGAATGGGAGGCAGAGCCTTCAGCTTTCAGGCTCCTCTCCTGTGGAACCAGCTCCCAATTCAGATCAGGGAGACAGACACCCTCTCTACTTTTAAGATTAGGCTTAAAACTTTCCTTTTTGCTGAAGCTTATAGTTAGGGCTGGATCAGGTGACCCTGAACCATCCCTTAGTTATGCTGCTATAGACTTAGACTGCTGGGGGGTTCCCATGATGCACTGAGTGTTTCTTTCTCTTTTTGCTCTGTATGCACCACTCTGCATTTAATCATTAGTGACTGATCTCTGCTCCCCTCCACAGCATGTCTTTTTCCTGGTTCTCTCCCTCAGCCCCAACCAGTCCCAGCAGAAGACTGCCCCTCCCTGAGCCTGGTTCTGCTGGAGGTTTCTTCCTGTTAAAAGGGAGTTTTTCCTTCCCACTGTAGCCAAGTGCTTGCTCACAGGGGGTCGTTTTGACCATTGGGGTTTTTACGTAATTATTGTATGGCCTTGCCTTGCAATATAAAGCGCCTTGGGGCAACTGTTTGTTGTGATTTGGCGCTATATAAATAAAATTGATTGATTGATTGATGGATTAATGGGATTATTAACCATCAGATGACAATGTAAAACCTCTTAAATCATTCTAAAGCCAGTTTTGACCAGAAATGAGGAGAAACTCTGATGCTTTGAAATGATCAACGCATAGTGAACGCATCAGCTAGCAGCTCGTGTAGCACTCTGATCACTTCCTCCGTCTTTTATGATGAAATAATGCTGAAGTTTTGTGGAAATGATTGTTGTACAAAATCTTCAGATATCGGTCGCTGAGACAGATGATGACTGGAGGCAGTTTGAAGCAGAAACGAGGTAATAATCTGTGAACTGCGGCTGAAGACACATGCGCAGTGAAGGCAGGGTGGACCGATTTTTAAGGGGGACCATTCGGTCTGCAACACTGGGCCATGATCAGATGTTTAGTCGTGAAATTGGAGAAACACAACATGTTATAACAACAAGGACAAGCATGCAAGGGATGACCCTGGCCTGGTACACTGTTGGAATTTTCACACTGAAAAATTGAACACATATTGTTTTCATATAACAAGCTAAAGTGAGGCTTTTCATAAGCACTCCAACAATTAATTGATTATTAATTTAATTGCCAGTTATTCTGGCATTTACAGTAGTGTTCAGAATAATAGTAGTGCTATGTGACTAAAAAGATTAATCCAGGTTTTGAGTATATTTCTTATTGTTACATGGGAAACAAGGTACCAGTAGATTCAGTAGATTCTCACAAATCCAACAAGACCAATCATTCATGATATGCACACTCTTAAGGCTATGAAATTGGGCTATTAGTAAAAAAAAAAAAAAAAGTAGAAAAGGGGGTGTTCACAATAATAGTAGCATCTGCTGTTGATGCTACAAACTCAAAACTATTATGTTCAAACTGCTTTTTTAGCAATCCTGTGAATCACTAAACTAGTATTTAGTTGTATAACCACAGTTTTTCATGATTTCTTCACATCTGTGAGGCATTAATTTTGTTGGTTTGGAACCAAGATTTTGCTCGTTCACTAGTGTGATTGGGGTCATTGTCTTGTTGAAACACCCATTTCAAGGGCATGTCCTCTTCAGCATAAGGCAACATGACCTCTTCAAGTATTTTGACATATCCAAACTGATCCATGATACCTGGTATGTGATATATAGGCCCAACACCATAGTAGGAGAAACATGCCCATATCATGATGCTTGCACCACCATGCTTCACTGTCTTCACTGTGAACTGTGGCTTGAATTCAGAGTTTGGGGTCGTCTCACAAACTGTCTGCGGCCCTTGGACCCAAAAAAGAACAATTTTACTCTCATCAGTCCACAAAATATTCCTCCATTTCTCTTTAGGCCAGTTGATGTGTTCTTTGGCAAATTGTAACCTCTTCTGCACGTCTTTTATTTAACAGAGGGACTTTGCGGGGGATTCTTGCAAATAAATTAGCTTCACACAGGCGTCTTCTAACTGTCACAGCACTTACAGGTAACTCCAGACTGTCTTTGATCATCCTGGAGCTGATCAATGGGTGACCCTTTGCCATTCTGGTTATTCTTCTATCCATTTTGATGGTTGTTTTCCGCTTTCTTCCACGCGTCTGTTTTTTTTTTTGTTTTGTTTTGTTTTCCATTTTAAAGCATTGGAGATCATTGTAGATGAACAGCCTATAATTTTTTGCACCTGTGTATAAGTTTTCCCCTCTCCAATCAACTTTTTAATCAAACTACGCTGTTCTTCTGAACAATGTCTTGAATGTCCCATTTTCCTCAGGCTTTCAAAGAGAAAAGCATGTTCAACAGGTGCTGGCTTCATCCTTAAATAGAGGACACCTGATTCACACCTGTTTGTTCCACAAAATTGATGAACTCACTGACTGCATGCCACACTACTATTATTGTGAACATCCCCTTTTCTACTTTTTTTTTACTAACAGCCCAATTTCATAGCCTTAAGAGTGTGCTTATCATGAATGCTTGGTCTTGTTGGATTTGTGAGAATCTACTGAATCTACTGGTACCTTGTTTCCCATGTAACAATAAGAAATATACTCAAAACCTGGATTAATCTTTTTAGTCACATAACACTACTATTATTCTGAACACTACTGTAAGTAATCATTTTGAGCCTTCTCTTTTTTAAATATCCAAATTCTTAAATGTGAACAGACAATAATCCACAGCAGGTGTGGCAGGGAGTGGGACACAGTAAATTAACTGGTAAATGGACTGCATTTATGTTACGCTTTTCCATCTGCATCAGATGCTCAAAGCACTTTACACATCAAATGCCTCACATTCACCCCGATGTAAGGGTGCTGCCATACAAGGTGCTTACTACACACCGGGAGCAACTAGGGGATTAAGGACCTTGCCCAAGGACCCTTTGTGATTTTCCAGTCAGACTGGGATTTGAACCAAGGATCCTCTGGTCTGGACCCCAGCGCTTAACCACTAGACCATCACCTCCCCGTACAAGTACAGTACTAATTAATATTCAAAGATTTAATCTAGTTGACAGCAGGGTTGTACAATATGGCCAAATTATCGTATCTCAATATTGTCATATCATTATGATAAACAATATGACTAAGATTTGACACAAAGTGCAGCAACAGTGAAAATTAAACATTCTTAAACAAAACAGTAATAATACCACACTCATTTTGCACTCATCATAAGGTTAGGATACTGTACCCTCCAAAGGTATTGGAACACTTGGTATTTCACACATTTTAATTTGTTTGTGCCATTTCAAATACAAGAAATACAAAAAATAAAGAGTAAAAAATTTAAAATTATCTTCCTTAAACTCAAACTGAAAGCAAATCTTTAGAACTTGATAAAACCTGTAAATAATAATCAGTTTTGTTGCCAGTTTTCTTCAGACATGTCAGGGGATGGAAACATGAACATTTCCAAGTCTATGAATATGTCTTGGATTTTATTTACATCAATTATGAAGAAATACAAAAGTTTCTTTCATGTCAAATGTACTTTCTGGCAAATTGCAAATGAACGTTCAGGTCTTCTTTTTAAGAAAATCCTCCTCTACACCAGGAAGCTGGATTTTATATTTTTAATTAATTCATATCAAGTTGTAGACATTTGCTTTCAATTTGAGTTTAAGGAAGATATCTTTAGATTAATATATTTATTTGTATTTGAAATGGCATAAACAAATTAAAATGTGTTCCAAAACCTTTGAGTACAGTTGAGAAACACTCTGTGGCATGTGTATTTTTAAGTGAAATGCATCATCCTGGTGTCACTCAGAGAGCAAAATTAAGAGATTATTTAATCAACAGCTGGCTGCTCATTTAAAAATCACTGGAGACAAACGTATATGTAAGGCAACCCAAATTAAAGGAGAAATGCTGCTTTTAACAACCTGGACCTCATTTCTGGCATAAAATATGGTTGTTTACTCACCAATATAACTTTGGTGTCATTATTAATCCATGGTTCAAATGACGTGTTCAATTTATTTTTAGATTATTTTTGTATGCCATGTACAGCGCTTTGTGACCCTGGTCTGTGAAAGGCGCTTTATAAATAAAGCTTACTTACTTACTTACTTACTTAATTTAAATCTGAGGCAAACATTTTTCTTCTTCTACTACTAAGGTGGATTAGAAGTTTTTATGGTACCCAGCACCAACTACTGGACAGCAGGAACCTAGTAGTCAATGTGGCTAACTGATTTCAAAATGCAGCTCTTTTTAACCAGACGTGTGGTGCCATGACATGTCATTCATTTGTGTCCAATCAAATTTCAGGGGAGTCCAGTGCAACCCTGACCTCCACTCTAGCGCCACACATGCCAGGAAGTGTTCAACATTTGACATTTCCTGTTTCACTGTGCACTCAAAATTTGGCACTTCCTGTTTCAGTGTGAACATGCAAATGACTTCCCACGAGATTCCATGAGATCTTGACTGTCGGATCCAGGAAGTGTCGATCCAGGAAGAGTTTGACATTTCCTTTTTCACTGTGGACTCAAAATTTGGCACTTCCTTTTTTGGGACCCCCTGTACCATGAGCGAGCTTCATGTTGCTGGGTGGCACTTCACTCATATTTTTATTTTTAATATTTTACAAGTGCCCCTGAAAATTCCAATTGAAATTTACATCAATTGACATGTCAGCTGACATCATGAAACTGACATCTTCATTGAATTTCTTCATGGTGACATTTGAGCACTGGGTAGAAATCGCATCAACACTCACCATGGGCCTTTGCGATGCTTAATTAATCTGCTAAAGTTTTAGGTTTGACAGAAATTTGAATTTGGTAGGAACCCTGTGACAACTTTAACAAATAAATATTTGTATAGTGATTGAAAGGTGTTGGTCAAAAATAATAGTAAAATGGTTCAAATTAAGAGGGTTAGGGTTGACATTTGTACAGTGCAGGGGCATAGAAATCATTGGTTATGTCTACCTTATGTCCATAGGGTTATAAAAGTAATTGTAACTGTGAAAATAGCACTTTTACACTCTTAGAAATGAAACATACACTCTTAGGCATAAAATGTTGAATGTAATTGATAAAGTTAAGGTAACGTTTTCCACATAACATTGTAAATAAAGTGCAAAACAACATTGTCATTGACATTAATTAAATCAAATGAAACATTATTAATTAAATCCCACTATTGTGTTGCACTTAATTGACAAAGTTACAGTGTGGAAAATAAGTATTTGAACACCCTGCAAGTTCTCCCACTTAGAAATCATGGAGGGGGTCTGAAATTTTCATCTTAGGTGCATGTCCACTGTGAGAGACATAATCTAAAAAAAAATATCAGGAAATCACAATGTATAATTTTTTAATAATTTATTTCTGTGTTACTGTTGCAAATAAGTATTTGAACACCTACCAACCAGCAAGAATTCTGGCTCACACAGACCTGTTAATTTTTCTTTAAGAAGCCCTCTTATTCTGCACTCTTTACCTGTATTAATTGCACCTGTTTGAACTTGTTACCTGTATAAAAGACACCTGTTCACACACTCAATCAATCACACTCCAACCTGTCCACCATAGCCAAGACCAAAGAGCTGTCTAAGGAAACCAGGGACAAAACTGTAGACCTGCACAAGGCTGGGATGGACTACAGGACAACAGGCAAGCAGCTTGGTAGAAGACAACTGTTATGATTATTTATTAGAAAGTGGAAGAAACACATGATGACTGTCAATCTCCCTCTGTCTGGGATTCCATGCAAGATCTCACTTTGTGGGGTAAGGATGATTCTGAGAAAGCTCAGAACTACACAGGAGGACCTGGTCAATGACCTGAAGAGAGCTGGGACCACAGTCACAAAGATTACGTCCAGGCTCGTTTGAAGTTCACCAGTGACCATCTGGATGATCCAGAGGAGGCATGGGAGAAGGTCATGTGGCCAATGAGACCAGAATAGAGCTTTTTGGAATCAGCTCCACTTACCATGTTTAGAGGATGAGAACAACCCCAAGAAAACCATCCCAACCGTGAAGCATGGGGGTGGAAACATCATACTCTGGGGGTGCTTTTCTGCAAAGGGGACAGGACGACTGCACCGTATTGAAGGGAGGATGGATGGGGTCATGTATTGCGAAATTTTGGTAAACAACCTCCTTCCCTCAGTAAGAGCATTGAAGATGGGTCATGGCTGGGTCATCCAGTATGACAATGACCCCAAACACACAGCCAGGGCAACTAAGGATGGGCTCTGTAAGAAGCATTTCAAGGTCCTGGAGTGGCCTGGCCACTCTCCAGACCTGACCTTGATAGAAAATCTTTGGAGGGAGCTGAAACTCCAAACCTGAAAGATCTAGAGAAGATCTGTATGGAGGAGTGGACCAAAATCCCTGATGCAGTGTGTGCAAACCTGGTGAAAAACTACAGGAAACGTTTGACCTCTGTAATTGCAAACAAAGGCGACTACCAAATATTAACATTGATTTTCACAGGTGTTCAAATACTTATTTGCAGCAGTAACATACAAATGAATTATTTTTAAAAAATCATACATTGTGATTTTTTTTTTTAGATTATGTCTAAAAAGGTGGACAGTGGACATGCACCTAAGATAAAAATTTCAGACCCCTCCATGATTTCTAAGTGGGAGAACCTGCAAAACTGCAGGGTGTTCAAATACTTATTTTTCTCACTGTATGTGGAAAGGTTACCTTCTATCCATCCATCCATTTTCTTCCGCTTTATCCGGAGTCGGGTCGCGGGGGCAGCAGCTCAAGCAAAGCCGCACAGACCTCCCGATCCACACACACCTCCCCCAGCTCCTCCGGGGGAACCCTAACGCATTCACAAGTCAGCCGAGAGATGTAGTCCCTCCAACATGTCCTGGGTCTTCCCCGGGGCCTCCTCCCAGTGGGACGTGCCCGGAACACCTCTCCAGCGAGGCGTCCAGGGGGCATCCGGAAAAGATGCCCGAGCCACCTCAACTGACTCCTTTCGACGTGGAGAAGCAGCGGAGTGTAGGCTCTTTACGATTTTCTGCTGAACCAGAGAGAAAAAGGCTTTTTGCACAGATCCACCAGGGCATCAGATAAATGCTTTTGAATTCATAAAACTTAATCAGAAATCAGATGTTATTTCATCTGATGAAGGATTTCATAGGAACAACAACTTTAAATCAAAAGATTATGGACTATTAGAGCTTTTTGCTAAAAACCTGGGTTAATGGTAAATGCCCACTAGGTTGGGATATTGCTCCACTTCAAGAATCTTGAAGAAGAGAGTTAAGCCCTGGTCCCACCAAATAATGAAGGATGAATAATGAGCCACGTACCATTTTTTTTTTATTTTGGTACGAGTCCAGTTATTCAACAATAGTGGCTCTGAGACGCAGAATATTTGGCTAACAAGGCTCATCTCTGAGCGTGGCACTAATTTCAAGAAGTTCAAAATTTATCAACAACAGCGTGGGGCAGTTTGTGTATGAGGTACTACGAGGACAAACAAGGATTTTAGAGGCATGTTTGTGGTGAGGACGAGGCTGTTAGAAACCCATTATCCAAGCACCTGGCAGCTAAGAGGACAAGACAGGCTATTTTGGCTCTACCTTCTCACCCACTTCGTCCCACGTGCTTTGTGCGCCAGACGCTGTATATAAAATAATTATTTCATAGCAGATTAATCATTTTCTGTCAGAGATTGGATGCTGAAAACACCTCTAATCACTTCTAGAATCACAGAGGACTGTTTCATCTGGATCCTTTTTTCCCGTCTCTCTTGTGTGCTCCATGAGGTGGAGAACATATTTGGAACAGCCTAAAAGGTAAGTATTTGTAATGTTTATATTGTTTATACAGAGAAACCTCTCCACAGTCGTTCCTTTTTTCAACTTTGCACTGGGTGCACACACAGAACTGCTGCATTTAATGACTCTGGACCACAGGTGAACTGCAGCCTGGCGCACGGATGTGCACACAGGCTGGACTGTCTTTTTTAGACTGCGTTTAAAAAATGTGACAACATCTTGAATGGATGTTGTGAATTGAAAAAACAACACTTTAAAGAGACCACGTGTGGGAAGGCTGGAGGTTTGGACCAAACCCATACCTAAACATGCGACAACATCACGTTACATGGCACTGCATGGATCATATGTGGCTTGACGTGGATCATATGCAGCGACACGAGCCATTCGAGGCTGGACGGAGCTCAAATGACAGGTCAGTCATGGCTCACTAATCGAGGCTGATACCTGGCACATATGAGGTACAGAGAGACACACAAAGGCTTCTTCGTAGCTGATACATGATTTTCTTTTGGGCTGGAAAACTGTTTGGAGTCATGTTTTGGGAGAAAATCTCCTCAGTGCTGCCGTCGCATGTTTTGTTGCTCGATTTGTGTGTTGCAGCTCTGAATTGATACAACTTCTCAAATGTACATGAAGTTCACAAATGTACAAATATTAAATATTGTTAATATTAACTGTTAATTTGCCTCACACTGGCTCTATAAGATGTAAGGAATTTAATTAATATTTTTAATATATGATGGCCTCACAAGGCGCACCAAAAAATACAGTTGTATGCAAAAGTTTGGGCACCCCTGATAATTTTCATGATTTTCCTTTATAAATCATTGATTGTCTGGATCAGAAATTTCAGTTAAATGTATCATATTGCAGACAAACACAGTGATATTTGAGAAATTAAGTTTGTAGGATTTACAGAATTCATGATAGTACAGAAACAGCATTAGTGAAGGTTACAAATGATCTTCTTATGGCCTCAGACAGTGGACCCATCTCTGTGCTTGTTCTGTTACACCTCAGTGCTGCTTTTGATACTGTTGACCATAAAATTTTATTACAGAGATTAGAGCATGCCATAGGTATTAAAGGCACTGCGCTGCGGTGGTTTGAATCATATTTATCTAATAGATTACAATTTGTTCATGTAAATGGGGAATCGTCTTCACAGACTAAGGTTAATTATGGAGTTCCACAAGGTTCTGTGCTAGGACCAATTTTATTCACTTTATACGTTTCCCTTAGGCAGTATTATTAGACAGCATTGCTTAAATTTTCATTGTTACACAGATGATACCCAGCTTTATCTATCCATGAAGCCAGAGGACACACACCAATTAGCTAAACTGCAGGATTGTCTTACAGACATAAAGACATGGATGACCTCTAATTTCCTGCTTTTAAACTCAGATAAAACTGAAGTTATTGTACTTGGCCCCACAAATCTTAGAAACATGGTGTCTAACCAGATCCTTACTCTGGATGGCATTACCCTGACCTCTAGAAATACTGTGAGAAATCTTGGAGTCATTTTTGATCAGGATATGTCATTCAATGTGTATTTTAAACAATATGTAGGACTGCTTTTTTGCATTTGCACAATATCTCTAAAATTAGAAAGGTCTTGTCTCAGAGTGATGCTGAAAAACTAATTCATGCATTTATTTCCTCTAGGCTGGACTATTGTAATTCATTATTATCAGGTTGTCCTAAAAGTTCCCTGAAAAGCCTTCAGTTAATTCAAAATGCTGCAGCTACAGTACTGACAGGACTAGAAGGAGAGAGCATATCTCACCCATATTGGCCTCTCTTCATTGGCTTCCTGTTAATTCTAGAATAGAATTTAAAATTCTTCTTCTTACTTATAAGGTTTTGAATAATCAGGTCCCATCTTATCTTAGGGACCTCATAGTACCATATCACCCCAATAGAGCGCTTCGCTCTCAGACTGCAGGCTACTTGTAGTTCCTAGGGTTTGTAAGAGTAGAATGGGAGGCAGAGCCTTCAGCTTTCAGGCTCCTCTCCTGTGGAACCAGCTCCCAATTCAGATCAGGGAGACAGACACCCTCTCTACTTTTAAGATTAGGCTTAAAACTTTCCTTTTTGCTAAAGCTTATAGTTAGGGCTGGATCAGGTGACCCTGAACCATCCCTTAGTTATGCTGCTATAGACGTAGACTGCTGGGGGGTTCCCATGATGCACTGAGTGTTTCCTTCTCTTTTTGCTCTGTATGCACCACTCTGCATTTAATCATTAGTGATTGATCTCTGCTCCCCTCCACAGCATGTCTTTTTCCTGGTTCTCTCCCTCAGCCCCAACCAGTCCCAGCAGAAGACTGCCCCTCCCTGAGCCTGGTTCTGCTGGAGGTTTCTTCCTGTTAAAAGGGAGTTTTTCCTTCCCACTGTTGCCAAGCGCTTGCTCACAGGGGGTCGTTTTGACCGTTGGGGTTTTTCCATAATTATTGTATGGCCTTGCCTTACAATATAAAGCGCCTTGGGGCAACTGTTTGTTGTGATTTGGCGCTATATAAATAAAATTGATTTGATTTGATTTAAACAAAATTAGGCAGGTGCATAAATTTGGGCACCCCAACAGAAAAAAATACATCAATATTTAGTAGATCCACCTTTTGCAAAAATAACAGCCTCTAAATGCTTCCTATAGCTTCCAATGAGAGTCTGGATTCTGATTGAAGGTATTTTGGACCATTGTTCTTTAGAAAACATCTCTGGTTTGTTGGTTTCCGGGCATGGACAGCCCACTTAAAATCACACCACAGATTTTCAATAATATTCAGGTCTGAGCACTGAGATGGTCATTCCAGAATGTTGTACTTGTTCCTCTGCATGAATGCCTTAGTAGATTTTGAGCAGTGTTTAGGGTCATTGCACAGCCTGGTGCACCTTCAACTTTGTCACTGATTCATGAACATTGTTCGCAAGAATTTGCTGATATTGACTAGAATCCATGTGACCCTCAACTTTAACAAGATTCCCAGTACCTGCACTGGCCACACAGCCCCACAGCATAATGGAACCACCTCCAAATTTTACTGTAGGTAGCAAGTGTTTTCCTTGGAATGCTGTTCAGCCATGCGCTGCGCTGTATAGTTGAACCATATGCACAGAGACACTATCTGCAGCAAGATCATGTTGTCGGTCTTTGGAGCAGGTCTGTGGGTTGACTATGACTGTTCTCGCCATCCTTCGCTTCAGCTTATCTGAGATTTTTCTTGGCCTGCCGCTCCGGGCCTTAACTAGTACCGTGCCTGCTGTCTTCCATTTCCTCACTATGTTCCTCACAGTGGAAACTGACAGCTGAAATCTCTGAGATAGCTTTTTGTATCCTTCCCCTAAACCATGATGTTGAACAGTCTTTGTTTTCACGTCATTTGAGAGTTGTTTAGAGGCTTCCATGTTGCCACTCATTACAAGAGATGCAAAGAGGGGAAACATTTGCAAATGGCCACCTTAAATACCCTTTCTCATGATTGGATTCACCTGTGTTAGGAGGTCAAGGGTCAATGAGCTTACCAAACCAATTTTGTGTTCCAGTAATTAGTGCTAAATGTATTCAAACCAATAAAATGCTGTGGTGGGCACAGCTAACCAAAAAGTTAGCTTCGATAACCATTAATCAGATAACTGACAAGTTATCTTTTATGACGCTAAACCAATAAACTACTAAAAAAAAATCTTTATTACAGATAACCAATAACTATTGATTTGTATTGATTTGTATTGTAAGTATTGATTTGTTCCCCAGATTACACTGTCGGTTTCTGATAAACCAGTTTCACTTTAAGCGCCGCAGGGGCTGCTGAGGCTGCTGAGTAAATTCAAGAATCACAAACACAAAAGGAGCGCATAAAAAAATGAATGAATAAAAATAAACCCCCAAACACCGTCAACATCTTTCAAACGCAGTAAAACACAGTATTAGAAGTGACAGTTTATCTCGGTATTAGATGTAAGTCCCTTCGGCTGCTCCCTTGCTTGCACTCGGGGTCGCCACAGCAAATCCGAGGTGGATCTGCATGTTGAATTGGCACAGGTTTTACGCCAGATGCCCTTCCTGACGTAACTCCACATTACATTAAAAGCTGCTCCTTTTTCCACATGCTTTCAACTGTGCAGCTTAAACAATCAAAATACGCCCATAAATTAAATTAAATGACATATGTAGTAAATATAAATTGTTACCTGTTAGTTTCAGTGGGATTCATGTGAAGAAATATTCCACATAAAGCGTCCTGCTTATCCAAATGATGTCTAAAAGGTGAAGAAAAGTCACTGTACAAAGCTGCGCCATGAGAGCTCCTCTCTCCCACTGAGTCTTGGTGATTAAATTATCCCATGCCACAAAGAAATAAAATAAAATCATTTTAAAATTAGTCAGTTTTGTTTTTGTGTCGAGCAGGCGATAACACTGTAACATCCAAAGTGAAGCTGAGCAACACTACCCACAATGCTCCCTGTGTCAACCGGCTAATCACATTTTGCACTTAATGATGACAGCCAGTCTGCCAAAAACCACTGATCTACACATGACAGGGATTAAAATGTTTGATTTTAGAGCTTAAAAATGTTTTTGACCCTTAAACTTTGCTCATTTTACCAGAAAAAAAATTATCGGACTGAAAGTTATCGGAACTAAATCTATCGGAAGATATTAGTCCGATGATGGTTTTAAAAGTTATCTGAAAAGCTAAGTCCCTAGCAAAAACATTACATTTGATAATTAGATGTTATTGGATTAGCTGAACAGTGCCCACCACTGACATTAATCGTTTGTGTCTGGCAGATGGAAATTCTGGGTTTATTGAGCTGTAATCTGTAGAAAAAGTCAATTATAGGGCCTGGAACATCTCTGATGTTAGACAGGTTTCATTAAACTGTCTAATAAATTCGGACTGAACTGGGTTTAACCCGTCCTGGTTTCTGAAGAACCTTTGAAGTATAAACATGTTTGTTGACGACTGATCACTTGTGTGACTTCAAAAACCATATGGATTTGAATCACGTGTGATTACATCAGACATGCTTGAACCCTCGTGGGCATGCGAGAGTTTTTTCACGCCTGTCTGTTACGTCATTCGCCTGTGGGCAGTCTTTGAGTGAGGAGTGGCCCACCCTCTCGTCGATTTTTTCATTGTTTAGGAATGGCTCAGAGACTGTTGCTTTGTTTGATCAAAATTTTTTCAAAACTGTAAGGCACAACTGAGTGGACACCATTTGATAAATTCAGCTGGTTTTTGGTAAAAATTTTAACGGCTGATGAGAGATTTTGGTCTGGTAGTCTCGCTTTAAGGACGGCCCACGGTGCCTCACGGCGATCTGCGCTTCGAGGCGGCAGCGTCTCGCCGTTTCAAGTTGAAAACTTCCACATTTCAGGCTCTGTTGATCCAGGAAGTCGTCAGAGAACAGAGAACTTTCAGAAGAAGTCGGCATGAGGAGTTTATTCGGACATTCCATTGTTAACGGACATTTTGTAAGGAAAGACGTGCGGGCAGAGTCGCATGTCGGGCCGGACCCGACCGCGGGGGGTCGCGACAGGAAAAACACCTCCATTGGAAACCTTAACGGGCAAGTTGGAACATGCCCAAGCTGTTAAACAATTTCTCAGTTACTCACTTGTTGAAAGCCGCCTGAATTTTACAAATGGTTTTCAACACGGAGGTGTTTTTTTCCTGTCGCGGCGCACACAGATTTGCCGAGTCGTCACGGAAACGACTAAGGCGAATTTGCGCGCACGTCTTTCATTAAAAAATGTCCTTAAAACAGTGGAATGTCCAGATAAAATCCTCATGCCGGCCTCTTCTGAATCTTCTCTGTTCTCTCACGACGTCCTGGGTGAATTAAGCCTTAAATTAGGATGTTTTCAGGTCGAAACAGGCCGACGACGCGCCTGGAAGCGCTGCAGGACGTCCCGCTCCGTGGGAAGTCCTACACTGACAGAAACAACCCCATAGTCTCTCATCAGCCGTTAAACTTTTCACCGAAAACCAGCTTAATTTCTCGAATAGTATCCACTCGGATATTCCTCACAGGTCCAGGAAAATTTTGATAAAGCAACGCGCGCCGTCTGGAGCAGCATGTGAAACAAAGGAATTCAGCCAAGAGGGTGGGACCACATCTCACTCAAGACCTGCCTACAGGGAAAAAAACTCACGCATGCACACGGGGTTCAAGCATGATTGGTGGAATCGCACGTAATTCAAATCCATATAGTTAAAAAAAAAATAAAAGGGTCGGTTTATTGTCTAATAGACCTCGTATATATATACGAGGTCTATTAGAAAAGTTATCCGCTTATTATTTTTTCAAAAAACCATATGGATTGAATCACGTGTGATTACATCAGACATGCTTGAAACCCTCGTGGGCATGCGAGAGTTTTTACATGCCTGTCGGTTACGTCATTCGCCTGTGGCAGTCTTTGAGTGAGGAGTCGTCCACACGCTCGTCGATTTTTTCATTGTTTAGGAATGGCTCAGAGACTGTTGCTTTGTTTGATAAAAAAATTTTCAAAACTGTAAGGGCACAACTGAGTGGACACCATTCAATAAATTCAGCTGGTTTTCGGTAAAAAATTTAACGACTGATGAGAGATTTTGGTCTGGTAGTGTCGCTTTAAGGACGGTCCACGGCGCCTGAACGGCGATCTGTGCTTCGAGGCGGCAGCGTCTCGCCGTTTCAAGTTGAAAACTTCCACGATTTCAGGCTCTGTTGACGCAGTAAGTCGTCAGAGAACAGAGAACTTCAGAAGAAGTCGGCATGAGAGTTTTATTCGGACAGTCCATTGTTAACGGTCAGTTTGTAATGAAAGAACGTGCGGGCAGAGTCGCATGTCGGACGGCCCGAGCCGCGGGGGGTTCGCGGCAGGAAAAACACCTCCGTTGGAATCTTAACGGGCAAGTTGGAACATGCCCAAGCTGTTAAACAATTTCTCAGTTACTCACTTGTTGAAAGCCATCAAAAAGCCGCCTGAATTTTACAAATGGTCTTCAACACGGAGGTGTTTTTCTGTCTCGCGCGCACACAGATTTGCGTCGTCGTCACGGAAACGACTCTGCGAATTTGCGCGCACGTTCTTTCATTACAAAATGACCTTTAACAGTGGAATGTCCACATAAACTCCTCATGCCGGCCTCTTCTGAATCTTCCCTGTTCTCTCACGACGTCCTGGGTCAACAGAACCTTAAATTAGGATGTTTTCAGGTCGAAACAGCCAGACAACGTCGCCTGGGAGCGCTGCGCGACGTCCCGCTCCGTGGTAAGTCCTTACACCGACAGAAACACCCCATAATCTCTCATCAGCCGTTAAACTTTTCACAGAAAACCATCTTAATTTCTCGAATAGTGTCCACTCGGATATTCCTCACAAGTCCAGAAAAAATTTTGATAAAGCAACGCGCGCCGTCTCGAGCAGCGTGTGAAACAAAGGAATTCAGCCGAGAGGGCGGGACCACATCTCACTCAAGGCCTGCCCACAGGGAAATGACGTCACCGACACGCGTGAAAAAACTCACGCATGCACACGAGGGTTCAAGCATGATTGGTGTAATCGCATGTCAATCAAATCCATATAGTTAAAAAAAAAATAAAAGGGTCGGTTTATTATCTAAGAGACCTCGTATATATATATATATATATATACAAGGTCTATTAGAAAAGTA
>NC_047107.1:6308530-6407697 GCF_902500255.1 Thalassophryne amazonica | reverse complement strand
GCGTTAACTGTGTATTGACTGTGTGTTGACTGTGTATTGACTGTGTGTTAACTGTTATTGACTGTGTGTTGACTGTGTGTTGACTGTGTATTGACTGTGTTGACTGTGTGTTAACTGTGTATTGACTGTGTATTGACTGTGTGTTGACTGTGTGTTGACTGTGTGTTGACTGTGTTTGACTGTGTATTGACTGTGTGTTAACTGTGTATTGACTGTGAATTGACTGTGTATTGACTGTGTGTTGACTGTGCGTTAACTGTGTATTGACTGTGTGTTGACTGTGTGTTGACTGGTATTGACTGTGTGTTGACTGTGTGTTAACTGTGTATTGACTGTGTGTTGACTGTGTGTTGACTGTGTTGACTGTGTATTGACTGTGTATTGACTGTGTATTGACTGTGTGTTAACTGTGCGTTAACTGTGTGTTGGCTGTGTATTGACTGTGTGTTGACTGTGTATTGACTGTGTATTGACTGTGTGTTGACTGTGTGTTGACTGTGTGTTGACTGTGTATTGACTGTGTATTGACTGTGTGTTGACTGTGTGTTGACTGTGTGTTGACTGTGTATTGACTGTGTATTGACTGTGTATTGACTGTGTGTTAACTGTGCGTTAACTGTGTGTTGGCTGTGTATTGACTGTGTGTTGACTGTGTATTGACTGTGTGTTGACTGTGTGTTGACTGTGTGTTGACTGTGTATTGACTGTGTATTGACTGTGTGTTGACTGTGTGTTGACTGTGTGTTGACTGTGTATTGACTGTGTATTGACTGTGTGTTGACTGTGTGTTGACTGTGTTGACTGTGTATTGACTGTGTATTGACTGTGTATTGACTGTGTATTGACTGTGTGTTAACTGTGCGTTAACTGTGTGTTGGCTGTGTATTGACTGTGTGTTGACTGTGTATTGACTGTGTATTGACTGTGTATTGACTGTGTGTTAACTGTGCGTTAACTGTGTGTTGGCTGTGTATTGACTGTGTGTTGACTGTGTATTGACTGTGTATTGACTGTGTGTTGACTGTGTGTTGACTGTGTATTGACTGTGTATTGACTGTGTATTGACTGTGTGTTAACTGTGCGTTAACTGTGTGTTGACTGTGTATTGACTGTGTGTTGACTGTGTATTGACTGTGTATTGACTGTGTATTGACTGTGTGTTAACTGTGCGTTAACTGTGTGTTGGCTGTGTATTGACTGTGTGTTGACTGTGTATTGACTGTGTGTTAACTGTGCGTTAACTGTGTGTTGGCTGTGTATTGACTGTGTGTTGACTGTGTATTGACTGTGTATTGACTGTGTATTGACTGTGTGTTAACTGTGCGTTAACTGTGTGTTGGCTGTGTATTGACTGTGTGTTGACTGTGTATTGACTGTGTATTGACTGTGTGTTGACTGTGTGTTGACTGTGTATTGACTGTGTGTTAACTGTGCGTTAACTGTGTGTTGGCTGTGTATTGACTGTGTGTTGACTGTGTATTGACTGTGTATTGACTGTGTGTTGACTGTGTATTGACTGTGTATTGACTGTGTATTGACTGTGTGTTAACTGTGCGTTAACTGTGCGTTGACTGTGTATTGACTGTGTGTTGACTGTGTATTGACTGTGTATTGACTGTGTATTGACTGTGTGTTAACTGTGCGTTAACTGTGTGTTGGCTGTGTATTGACTGTGTATTGACTGTGTGTTGACTGTGTATTGACTGTGTGTTAACTGTGCGTTAACTGTGTGTTGGCTGTGTATTGACTGTGTGTTGACTGTGTATTGACTGTGTATTGACTGTGTATTGACTGTGTGTTAACTGTGCGTTAACTGTGTGTTGGCTGTGTATTGACTGTGTGTTGACTGTGTATTGACTGTGTATTGACTGTGTGTTGACTGTGTGTTGACTGTGTATTGACTGTGTATTGACTGTGTATTGACTGTGTGTTAACTGTGCGTTAACTGTGTGTTGGCTGTGTATTGACTGTGTGTTGACTGTGTATTGACTGTGTATTGACTGTGTGTTGACTGTGTATTGACTGTGTGTTGACTGTGTGTTGACTGTGTATTGACTGTGTATTGACTGTGTGTTGACTGTGTGTTGACTGTGTGTTGACTGTGTATTGACTGTGTATTGACTGTGTATTGACTGTGTATTGACTGTGTGTTAACTGTGCGTTAACTGTGTGTTGGCTGTGTATTGACTGTGTGTTGACTGTGTATTGACTGTGTATTGACTGTGTATTGACTGTGTGTTAACTGTGCGTTAACTGTGTGTTGGCTGTGTATTGACTGTGTGTTGACTGTGTATTGACTGTGTATTGACTGTGTGTTGACTGTGTGTTGACTGTGTGTTGACTGTGTATTGACTGTGTATTGACTGTGTGTTGACTGTGCGTTAACTGTGTGTTGACTGTGTATTGACTGTGTGTTAACTGTGCGTTAACTGTGTGTTGACTGTGTATTGACTGTGTGTTGACTGTGTATTGACAGTGTATTGACTGTGTGTTGACTGTGTGTTGACTGTGTGTTGACTGTGTATTGACTGTGTATTGACTGTGTATTGACTGTGTGTTAACTGTGCGTTAACTGTGTGTTGGCTGTGTATTGACTGTGTGTTAACTGTGTGTTGGCTGTGTATTGACTGTGTGTTAACTGTGTATTGACTGTGTATTGACTGTGTGTTAACTGTGCGTTAACTGTGTGTTGACTGTGTATTGACTGTGTGTTGACTGTGTGTTGACTGTGTGTTGACTGTGTGTTGACTGTGTATTGACTGTGTATTGACTGTGTATTGACTGTGTGTTAACTGTGTATTGACTGTGTATTGACTGTGTGTTAACTGTGTGTTGACTGTGTGTTGACTGTGTGTTGACTGTGTGTTGACTGTGTATTGGCTGTGTGTTAACTGTGTGTTGACTGTGTGTTAACTGTGTGTTGACTGTGTGTTGACTGTGTGTTGACTGTGTGTTGACTGTGTGTTGACTGTGCGTTAACTGTGTATTGACTGTGCGTTAACTGTGTGTTGGCTGTGTGTTGACTGTGTATTGACTGTGTGTTAACTGTGTATTGACTGTGTGTTGACTGTGTGTTGACTGTGTGTTGACTGTGTGTTGACTGTGTATTGACTGTGTATTGGCTGTGTATTGACTGTGTGTTAACTGTGTGTTGACTGTGTATTGACTGTGTGTTAACTGTGTATTGACTGTGTGTTGACTGTGTGTTGACTGTGTGTTGACTGTGTGTTGACTGTGTATTGGCTGTGTATTGACTGTGTGTTAACTGTGTGTTGACTGTGTGTTGACTGTGTATTGGCTGTGTATTGACTGTGCGTTAACTGTGTGTTGGCTGTGTGTTGACTGTGTGTTGACTGTGTGTTGACTGTGTATTGACTGTGTATTGGCTGTGTATTGACTGTGTGTTACTGTGTGTTGACTGTGTGTTGACTGTGTATTGGCTGTGTATTGACTGTGTATTGACTGTGTATTGACTGTGTGTTAACTGTGCGTTAACTGTGCGTTGACTGTGTATTGACTGTGTGTTGACTGTGTGTTGACTGTGTGTTGACTGTGTGTTGACTGTGTATTGACTGTGTATTGACTGTGTGTTGACTGTGTGTTGACTGTGTGTTGACTGTGTATTGACTGTGTATTGACTGTGTATTGACTGTGTGTTAACTGTGCGTTAACTGTGTATTGACTGTGTATTGACTGTGTATTGACTGTGTGTTAACTGTGCGTTAACTGTGTGTTGGCTGTGTATTGACTGTGTGTTTACTAACAACATCAAAGTGTGAAGTTTCAGTCTCCTCAATGTGAGAAGCTGTGAGTGATGATGAATGTGAGTTTGGTCCATACTGGTGTCGCAGACCAGACAGTCCCCTCTTAAACTCGGTCCGCTCTGCCTTCACTGATTATCACCTTGTTTCTGCTTCAAACTGCCTCCAGTCATCATCCATCTCAGCGACATATCTGGAGCTTTTCTACAACAATCATTTCAATATAAATTCAGCATTTTTCATGATAAAAGATGTGTTGTGTGGGCCGCTGAAGAGGAGGTACTGCTGGCCCACCACCACCAGATGGCGCCCTGCTTGGAGTGCGGGCTTCAAGCACGAGAGGGCATCGGAACTACTGGAGTGACAGCTGTCACACATCATCAACACCAGCTGTCACTCATCAACTTCATCCTCCATAAAAGCCGGACTGCAACTCCACTTCCCCGCCGAGAAATCAGCTACCATTCAGTCTGAAGCTGGATTGGTGGATTGTGTGAGCGCGACGTCTTCGCCTCTCACTCCTTCCAGGGAAGAGACTGACAGGAGCTGCACGGGTGATTCTGTATCTGGAGGTGGAGGTTTTCCCTCCTGGAGGACTAAGCACTGTAAGATTGCTGGGTGTGTATTCACACACCCACCACTAACTGTTTCTGTTTCTGCCACAGCAGTACCGGGTCTGACTGCTGAAGACAGTGGCCACCTGGGGCGCAGGGCTTGGCGGCTCCGATGTTCTTCAGATCCGTTGGTGGTGGAAGCTGTGTGGGATCCGGCTCTTCTCTCGCCAGATGTCTTCTATCTTCGAGCCTGCCCACACGTCACCTTGTGTATAATTGACAATCCACAGTATTGTTATTGTCTGTATTTCGTTGTGCGATTCACAACATTAAATTGTTACTTTTGGCTTATCCATTGTCCGTTCATTAACGCCCCCTGTTGTGGGTCCGTGTCACGACACCTTCCCAACAAGATGCAGGAAGCGATCAGAGGGCTACACTGATGTGTTCACTGCACGTCGGTCATTTCAAAGCATCACAGAGTATCGCCTCGTTTCTGCTTTAAACTGACTTCAGAATGATTTAAGAGGTTTTACTTTGTCATCTGATGGTTAATAATCCCATTAATCCATTTGATCGCTTTGGGTGAAGAGACTCCGTCTCAGACGAGCAGCTGAGCTCCAAAATGATGCATGCACAGTGGAGGCAGGGCGGACCAATTTTTTCGAGGCGGACTGTTCGGTCTGCGGCCCTGGTTTTTGATGGGGGTTTTTGTAGCATGTTTTCTGAACATATGTATTTCCTCACACACACACACACACACATTCAACATATTCATGGGCAAAGTTTCTCACTCCAGTCAACAGTAATTTTTTCAATCAGTTGATTGATTGATCTTTTAAAAAAAATCTATTCCAGGTTATAAATTTTTACTCCCAAGTCTTTAGCTTGTGTGAGTCCTGATAAAAATAAAGTAAGCCTGAAACAAGCACACAGATTGACAGCCAGAATCATGACGTAACCTCAGGTGTTGACTATGTCCACCCGTGTCCACTTGATGACTTACACCAGGACACAGTCACTCCACTCTGTTTTTTGTTTTTTTTTTGGTCTACAAATTTAATTTGGCTTTAATATGACTTTCAAGTCATACGTCCATCTCTGCCTCTTTGTAACCCGCGATGTATTCAGAAAAAAACATGACATACATGTCAATGAGATTTAATCATCATAATGGCACGGTGTCTTCGTGTTTACAACTATTCCCTCATGGAAAGAAGGTCATGGGATCAATTCCCACGTGGTCTTTGCTGTCTGGAGGTTGTGTGGGTTCCCTCCAGGTTCTCTGGCTTCCTCCCACATCCAAAGACATGAAGGTTACTTGAGAAATAACTTCTGGAAAAAGTAATACTTTTTTTTTAGATAATTCTTCTAGTCTTTCTTGAGAATATTCCATTATTCATGGATGAACTATTTTACTGCTAGAAATGGTTCACCAAAATCTTTAGCTCACAAAAAATAATGGTGGAAAAATTAAAGTCCAAAATGAAAATATGTAATTTTGTTTTTTGAGTATATTGTTGTCTGCCACTCTGTATTTTCAAAATGTTTGTTACGGTTGAGCCAGTGGAGCTGAAATAGGAACAAAATGCGTGACACTGACGTAAAATGCAAAGTACAATTTATTGGAGGCAATGTGATACAGAGTTTTGGAATATGCAAGAGGTCCCGGAGGCAGGAGACACAGACTGGACCAGAATAGGTGCGGTGATGTGAGAACATAGGCAGGTGGCCGCCTACGGAGCTGACTGGAGACTAAAAGGAAGGAAGGAACAGGAGGCTGGGCAAAACAGAGTTAGAATTCTACAAACACAGTCAAGGGGCCAGATACCACGTCGTGACAACTAACCTACTGGCTCAGGTGGAAAGGCTGAACCACTGATCTGTATATAACACTGATAGCTCAATGGCCCACACACGCCGTACAATCAGCTGACGCAAACTGGCGGCCATCCTACCACTCCCAACTTATGCAGACAGCTTATTAGAACGTCAACAACTTCAAGTCATAAGTGAGCTGATGCTCTCATTTCCTTATTTTTTTTTTTTTTTTTTGGATAATGTAAGATTAATCCCTCCTAGTCTATGTATGCCATGATTAACTACTTGATTTATTTTCTTTCTTTTATTACTTTGACACTTTCTCCCCTTCTATTCTCAATTACTCAAATCTCACTGAGACAAATACTCAATATTAAATATTATTATTCTTTAATTAAAGTTTGTACAAGTTTTGTATAATCATATTCTTATGTAATCATTTTCTTCACCAAACATATTCAGCTGTGCTGCCTTAAGCTTATTCCCTCGTCGAAGTCCTTCCTGTTCTTGAAGTTTGTTCAATTCATTGATGAATGCCCATGTGATTCCCCCATTGTGAATGGTGATGACACAACCTGATGCCAGCGTGTTCCGAATCAGCTTCAGCAAATGGCAGATGTTTAGGAGGACATGCATACGTTGATTAGATTCTGCAGGATGGGGGAACTCAGCCACATGGGATGTGCAGCCAGTACATTCTGAGTGCCGGTCCCAAGCCCGGATAAATGAGGAGGGTTGTGTCAGGAAGGGCATCTGGCGTAAAATAAGCCAACCCAACTATGCAGACTAAGAATCGAATTTCCATACCGGATCGGTCGCAGCCCGGGTTAACAAAGTCTGCCACCGGTGCTGTTGCCCAACAGGGTGCCAGTGGAAATTGGGCTACTGCTTGGCAAAGACGACGAAGAAGAGGAGGAGAACGTTTCCACAAACAGCGGGAGAAGAAGAAAACTACAAGGATAAAAATGAGAGTGGGGACTTTGAATGTTGGTAGTATGACTGGTAAAGGGAGAGAGCTGGCTGATATGATGGAGAGGAGAAAGGTAGGCATATTTTATGTGCAAGAGACCAAGTGGAAGGGAAGTAAGAGCTGGAGCATCAGCGGTGGGTACAACATGTTGTACCATGGTGAGGACAGGAAGAGAAATGGTGTTGGGGTCATTTTAAAGGAAGAGTATGTTAAAAGTGTGTTGGAGGTTAAGTGAGTGTCTGACAGGGTGATGAGTGTGAAGTTGGAAATTGAAGGGGTGATGATGAATATCATCAGTGCATATGCCCCACAGGTAGGTTGTGAGATGAAGGAGAAAGAAGATTTCTGGAGTGTGTTAGATGAGGTGGCGGAGAGTGTGCCCAAGCATGAAAGAGTGATGATAGGAGCAGACTTCAATGGGCATGTTGGTGAAGGGAACAGAGGTGATGAGGAAGTAATGGGTAGATATGGTATCAAGGATAGGAATGGGGAAGGACAGATGGTAGTTGATTTTGCAAAAAGGATGGAAATGGCTGTGGTGAATACCTACTTTAAGAAAAGGGAAGAGCACAGGGTAACATATAAGAGTGGAGGAAGGTGCACACAGGTGGACTACATTCTTTATAGGGGATGCAAGCTAAAAGAAATCAGAGACTGTAAGGTGGTGGCAGGAGAGAGTGTCATTGGACAGCATAGGATGGTTGTTTGTAAGATGACTTTAGCGGTAAAGAAGAAGAGGGTGAGAGCTCAACAAAGGATCAGATGGTGGAAGCTGAAGGAGGAAGACTGTTGTGTGAAATTTAGCGAGTAGGTGAGAGAAGCTCTGGTTGGAGGGGAAGCAATTTTGGACAACTAGAAAAGTACTGCAGATGTAGTAAGGGAGACAGCTAGGACAGTACTGGGTATGACATCTGGACAGTGGAAGGAAGACAAGGAGACTTGGTGGTGGAATGAAGAGGTCCAGGAAAGCATAAGGAGAAAGAGGTTGGCGAAAAAGTTTTGGGATAGTCGGAGAGATGAAGAAAGTAGACAGGAGTACAAGGAGATGCGGTGTAAGGTGAAAAGAGAAGTGGAAAAGCAAAAGAAAAGGCATATTGCGAGCTGTACAAGAAGTTGAATAGTAAGGAAGGAGAAAAGGACTTGAATTGGCCAGACAAAGGGACAGAGCTGGAAAGGATGTGCAGCAGGTTAGGGTGGTAAAAGATGCACATGGTAATGTGCTGACAAGTGAGGAGTGTGTGCTGAGAAGGTGGAGGAAATATTTTAAGAGCTGATGAGTAAAGAAAATGAGCAAGAGAAAAGGCTGGATGATGTGGTGAGAGTAAATCAGGAAGCACAAGAGATTAGTAAGGAAGAAGTGAGGGCTGCTACGAAGAGGATGAAGAGTGAAAAGGCAGTTGGTCCAGATGGCATTCCAGTGGAGGCATGGAAATGTCTAGGAGAGATGGCAGTAGAGTTTCTAACCAGATTGTTTAATAAAATCTTGGAAAGTGAGAGGACGCCTGAGGCGTGGAGACGAAGTGTGCTGGTTCCTATTTTCAAGAACAAGGGTGATGTGCAGAGCTGCAGTAATTACAGAGGCATAAAGTTGATCAGCCACAGCATGAAGTTATGGGAAAGAGTAGTCAAAGCTAGGCTTAGAAAACAGGTGAAGATCTGTGAGCAGCAATATGGTTTCATGCCGAGAAAGAGCACTACAGATGCAATGTTTGCTCTGAGAATACTGTTGGAGAAGTACAGAGAAGGCCAGAAAGAGTTACATTGTGTTTGTGGACTTAGAAAAAGCTTATGATAGGGTGCCAAGAGAAGAGCTGTGGTATTGTATGAGGAAGTCTGGAGTGGCAGCTCTTCCATCATTTTGAGATGACATGACGGACCATCGCATGTCAGTGAAACACAGGTGACACCAACATTATAAAGCCATGTCAGGCAGTGCTGGACAAGGCTGGCCTGTTCTTCACCTGACATACCATTAACAAGAAAATATCCAACAGGTACCTTCCAATTATTGTTCAAGGCCACCACCATCAGAACCAGTGCATCATGTGCAGGTGGTGTTGTATCATCCTCAGTACCAACATTGATGTCTACATACCCGTAGAACTTGGTGCCATCTCACTCAGTGTTTTTTGATTGCCATCTCATCCATCATGAGGGCACAGACAACTTCACCTCCATTTTCCTTGGCTTCTTATGCATTCAGCTTCAGAGCTGAAAATAACTCTTCTGTGAATCCTGGTTCTCCATTCACTCCAGAGTACCCCTTCCTGATGACTGATGGATGGGGTAGGGCAAAGTCAAAGCACTTCCTCACATACATACATATATGCTTTTGCACTGTAAAAGTGCAAAGTTGCAAAGCTGTCATAGCAGGGGAATAAGATTTTCTATTCGGTGTTCTACTAGACTTGTTGGCTAACATCTGTTTCATCACATCTGCTTGAACATCAGAGAAAGTCTTGACAGCATTTCTGCTCCATTGGCAGAGAGAAGGCTGTTGTCTATCAAATTGTTTACAACTTCCTGTAGATTAGTGACATTTGTACGTAATCAACAGGACTTTTGCTTCAGTATATTCACCCTCTTATAGAGATAATTGATTTGGTCAACAGCTACATCTAGTTTCCTCTTGAGTGTTCTTGGACTTTGCAGTGTAGCATAGCAGTGATG
This sequence comes from Thalassophryne amazonica, assembly GCF_902500255.1. Taxonomy (NCBI): domain Eukaryota; kingdom Metazoa; phylum Chordata; class Actinopteri; order Batrachoidiformes; family Batrachoididae; genus Thalassophryne; species Thalassophryne amazonica. The sequence goes on along the minus strand of NC_047107.1, from coordinate 6,397,921 downwards.
ACTATCGTTGATAGGTGACTTGGGCAACTCTGTGGTGTTTGCTGCATCCGCATCTGATGTTGGTCCTTTGGTGGTTTTCTGGAAGGTTTTGTTATCCGGAGGGCAATAAGTGTATATATATATATATATATATATATATATATATATATATATATATATATATATATATATATATATATATATATATATATATATGAGGTCTATCCATAAAGTATCGTACCTTTTTATTTTTTTTAACTATATGGATTTGATTCATATGTTTTCACGTCAGACAAGCTTGAACCCTTGTACGCATGCATGAGTTTTTCCACGCCTGTCGGTGACGCCATTCACCTGTGAGCACGCCTTGTGGAAGGAGTGGTCCCGCCCCGTCGTCGGATTTTCATTGTCTGGAAATGGTGGAATGATTTGGGGTTTTTTTCCATCAGAATTTTTTCAGAAGCTGTTAGAGACTGGCACCTGGAAACCATTCGACGCGGCACAAGCCACCGGACCATTTCTGAGCTGATGGCTCTGTGGATACGAGACCGTCGTGTGCTCTTTCTCTGGTTATCACAAGAGCTGGACATCAGCCATTTTCTGGCAGATTTCACTTTTAGAGATTTTGTCATGGAAAGCCGCATGGAGGCTTTGCGCGTCACGACCAATTCGCTTTGGAAGCGAGACAAAGGAACGCCTCCGTTTCGGCGTGTCAGAGGACAAGTTTGGACATGTCCAGCTCTCCACAATTTCACTGATACTTACTGGACTGGTAATCAGTGAAAGCAGAGAAAGAGCACACGACGGTCTTGTATCCACAGAGCCATCAGCTCAGAAATGGTCCGGTGGCTTGTGCCGCGTCGCCGCAGCTTGGAGCGCGGCGCGCCAAACGTCCTTAAAGGGGTCCTTAAAGCTGTAGTAACAGACCTTATTCTCTGTGAAGCCCGTAAAATTTTCACCAAAAGCCAGATCAATTTTTCGAATGGTTTCCAGGTGCCAGTCTCTAACAGCTTCTGAAAAATTATGATGGAAAAAAACCCCAAATCATTCCGCCATTTCCAGACAATGAAAATCCGACAACGGGGCAGGACCACTCATTCCACAAGGCGTGCTCACAGGCGAATGACATCACCGACAGGCGTGGAAAAACTCATGCATGCGCACAAGGGTTCAAGCTTGTCTGACGTGAAAACATATGAATCAAATCCATATAGTTTAAAAAAAATAATAAAAAGGTACGATACTTTATGGACAGACCTCGTAGTTTAAAAAAAAATAAAAAGGTACGATACTTTATGGACAGACCTCATATATATATATATAGGTTCTCTTGCATAACCTCTCCTCTTGCTTGCCTCTACTGGTGGTTGGCTCTCACTGCGGTATTGTATCACTTCCTGTTCCGGAGCACAGCTGTGTTTTGCTGTATCTGTTAGCTGTTTAATCTGCACAGTAAGATTGATCTAGTTAACTAGATAACGATTTGTTTCACAGTGTAATCTTCACGTGCCTTAACTAAAGCACTCCCTCTGCTAATCACCTCTAAATTATTTGCACATTATTCACTTTGTGTGTTTTTAGGAATCCGCTAGCTTAGCGCAGCTACTAGCTCTTAGCCGATTTAGCATGGCGGTTTCTCCTGTCTCTCCCGCACTTTTCTGCTCTGGGTGTGAAATGTTTAGTTATTCCTCGGCCTCCTTTAGCAGTAATGGTACTTGTAATAAGTGTAGCTTATTCGTAGCTTTGGAGGCCAGGCTGGGCGAATTGGAGAATCGGCTCCGCACCGTGGAAAATTCTACAGCTAGCCAGGCCCCTGTAGTCGCCTTGGGGCAACTGTTTGTTGTGATTTGGCGCTATATAAATAAAATTGATTGATTGATTGATAGTCGGTGCGGACCAAGGTAGCTTAGCCACCGTTAGTTCCCTTCCAGCAGATCCCAAGCAGCCGGGAAAGCAGGCCGACTGGGTGACTGTGAGGAGGAAGCATAGCTCTAAACAGAAGCCCCGTGTACACCGCCAATCTGTTCAAATTTGTAACCGTTTTTCCCCACTCGGCGACACACCCACCGAAGATCAAACTCTGGTTATTGGCGACTCTGTTTTGAGAAATGTGAAGATAGCGACACCAGCAACCATAGTCATTTGTCTTCCGGGGGCCAGAGCAGGCGACACTGAAGGAAATTTGAAACTGCTGGATAAGGCTAAGCGTAAATTTGGTAAGATTGTAATTCACGTCGGCAGTAATGACACCCGGTTACGCCAATCGGAGGTCACTAAAACTAACATTGAATCGGTGTGTAATTTTGCAAAAACAATGTCAGACTATGTAGTTTTCTCTGGGCCCCTCCCCAATCGGACCGGGAGTGACATGTTTAGCCGTATGTTCTCCTTGAATTGCTGGCTGTCTGAGTGGTGTCCAAAAAATGAGGTGGGCTTCATAGATAATTGGCAAAGCTTCTGGGGAAAACCTGGTCTTGTTAGGAGAGACGGCATCCATCCCACTTTGGATGGAGCAGCTCTCATTTCTAGAAATCTGGCCAATTTTCTTAAATCCTCCAAACTGTGACTATCCAGGGTTGGGACCAGGAAGCAGAGTTGTAGTCTTACACACCTCTCTGCAGCTTCTCTCCCCCTGCCATCCCCTCATTACCCCATCCCCGTAGAGACGGTGCCTGCTCCCAGACCACCAATAACCAGCAAAAATCTATTTAAGCATAAAAATTCAAAAAGAAAAAATAATATAGCACCTTCAACTGCACCACAGACTAAAACAGTTAAATGTGGTCTATTAAACATTAGGTCTCTCTCTTCTAAGTCCCTGTTAGTAAATGATATAATAATTGATCAACATATTGATTTATTCTGCCTTACAGAAACCTGGTTACAGCAGGATGAATATGTTAGTTTAAATGAGTCAACACCCCCGAGTCAGACTAACTGTCAGAATGCTCGTAGCATGGGCCGAGGCGGAGGATTAGCAGCAATCTTCCATTCCAGCTTATTAATTAATCAAAAACCCAGACAGAGCTTTAATTCATTTGAAAGCTTGACTCTTAGGCTTGTCCATCCAAATTGGAAGTCCCAAAAACCAGTTTTATTTGTTATTATCTATCGTCCACCTGGTCGTTACTGTGAGTTTCTCTGTGAATTTTCAGACCTTTTGTCTGACTTAGTGCTTAGCTCAGATAAGATAATTATAGTGGGCGATTTTAACATCCACACAGATGCTGAGAATGACAGCCTCAACACTGCATTTAATCTATTATTAGACTCAATTGGCTTTGCTCAAAATGTAAATGAGTCCACCCACCACTTTAATCATATCTTAGATCATGTTCTGACTTATGGTATGGAAATTGAAGACTTAACAGTATTCCCTGAAAACTCCCTTCTGTCTGATCATTTCTTAATAACATTTACATTTACTCTGATGGACTACCCAGCAGTGGGGAATAAGTTTCATTACACTAGAAGTCTTTCAGAAAGCGCTGTAACTAGGTTTAAGGATATGATTCCTTCTTTATGTTCTCTAATGCCGTATACCAACACAGTGCAGAGTAGCTACCTAAACTCTGTAAGTGAGATAGAGTATCTCGTCAATAGTTTTACATCCTCATTGAAGACAACTTTGGATGCTGTAGCTCCTCTGAAAAAGAGAGCTTTAAATCAGAAGTGTCTGACTCCGTGGTATAACTCACAAACTCGCAGCTTAAAGCAGATAACCCGTAAGTTGGAGAGGAAATGGCGTCTCACTAATTTAGAAGATCTTCACTTAGCCTGGAAAAAGAGTCTGTTGCTCTATAAAAAAGCCCTCCATAAAGCTAGGACATCTTACTACTCATCACTAATTGAAGAAAATAAGAACAACCCCAGGTTTCTTTTCAGCACTGTAGCCAGGCTGACAAAGAGTCAGAGCTCTATTGAGCCGAGTATTCCTTTAAGTTTAACTAGTAATGACTTCATGACTTTCTTTGCTAAGAAAATTTTAACTATTAGAGAAAAAATTACTCATAACCATCCCAAAGACGTATCGTTATCTTTGGCTGCTTTCAGTGATGCCAGTATTTGGTTAGACTCTTTCTCTTCGATTGTTCTGTCTGAGTTATTTTCATTAGTTACTTCCTCCAAACCATCAACATGTCTATTAGACCCCATTCCTACCAGGTTGCTCAAGGAAGCCCTACCATTAATTAATGCTTCGATCTTAAATATGATCAATCTATCTTTATTAGTTGGCTATGTACTACAGGCTTTTAAGGTGGCAGTAATTAAACCATTACTTAAAAAGCCATCACTTGATCCAGCTATCTTAGCTAATTATAGGCCAATCTCCAACCTTCCTTTTCTCTCAAAAATTCTTGAAAGGGTAGTTGTAAAACAGCTAACTGATCATCTGCAGAGGAATGGTCTATTTGAAGAATTTCAGTCGGGGTTTAGAATTCATCATAGTACAGAAATAGCATTAGTGAAGGTTACAAATGATCTTCTTATGGCCTCAGACAGTGGACTCAACTTTGTGCTTGTTCTGTTAGACCTCAGTGCTGCTTTTGATACTGTTGACCATAAAAATTTTATTACAGAGATTAGAGCATGCCATAGGTATTAAAGGCACTGCGCTGCGGTGGTTTGAATCATATTTATCTAATAGATTACAATTTGTTCATGTAAATGGGGAATCTTCTTCACAGACTAAGGTTAATTATGGAGTTCCACAAGGTTCTGTGCTAGGACCAATTTTATTCACTTTATACATGCTTCCCTTAGGCAGTATTATTAGAAAGCATTGCTTAAATTTTCATTGTTACGCAGATGATACCCAGCTTTATCTATCCATGAAGCCAGAGGACACACACCAATTAGTTAAACTGCAGGATTGTCTTACAGACATAAAGACATGGATGACCTCTAATTTCCTGCTTTTAAACTCAGATAAAACTGAAATTATTGTACTTGGCCCCACAAATCTTAGAAACATGGTGTCTAACCAGATCCTTATTCTGGATGGCATTACCCTGACCTCTAGTAATACTGTGAGAAATTTTGGAATCATTTTTGATCAGGATATGTCATTCAATGCGCATATTAAACAAATTTGTAGGACTGCTTTTTTTGCATTTGCGCAATATCTCTAAAATTAGAAAGGTCTTCTCTCAGAGTGATGCTGAAAAACTAATTCATGCATTTATTTCCTTTAGGCTGGACTATTGTAATTCATTATTATCAGGTTGTCCTAAAAGTTCCCTGAAAAGCCTTCAGTTAATTCAAAATGCTGCAGCTAGAGTGCTAACAGGAACTAGAAGGAGAGAGCATATCTCACCCATATTGGCCTCTCTTCATTGGCTTCCTGTTAAATCTAGCTTAGAATTTAAAATTCTTCTTCTTACTTATAAGGTTTTGAATAATCAGGTCCCATCTTATCTTAAGGACCTCATAGTACCATATCACCCCAATAGAGCGCTTCGCTCTCAGACTGCAGGCTTACTTGTAGTTCCTAGGGTTTGTAAGAGTAGAATGGGAGGCAGAGCCTTCAGCTTTCAGGCTCCTCTCCTGTGGAACCAGTTCCCAATTCAGATCAGGGAGACAGACACCCTCTCTACTTTTAAGATTAGGCTTAAAACTTTCTTTTTTGCTAAAGCTTATAGTTAGGGCTGGATCAGGTGACCCTGAACCATCCCTTAGTTATGCTGCTATAGACTTAGACTGCTGGGGGGTTCCCATGATGCACTGTTTCTTTCTCTTTTTGCTCTGTATGCACCACTCTGCATTTAATTATTAGTGATCGATCTCTGCTCCCCTCCACAGCATGTCTTTTTCCTGGTTCTCTCCCTCAGCCCCAACCAGTCCCAGCAGAAGACTGCCCCTCCCTGAGCCTGGTTCTGCTGGAGGTTTCTTCCTGTTAAAAGGGAGTTTTTCCTTCCCACTGTAGCCAAGTACTTGCTCACAGGGGGTCATTTTGACCGTTGGAGTTTTTCCGTAATTATTGTATGGCCTTGCCTTACAATATAAGGCACCTTGGGGCAACTGTTTGTTGTGATTTGGCGCTATATAAATAAAATTGATTTGATATATATATATATATATATATATATATATATATATATATATATATATATATATATATATATATATATATATATATATATATATATACATACACACAGTGGGGCCAAAAAGTATTTAGTCAGCCCCTGATTGTGCAAGTTCTCCTACTTAGGAAGATGAGAGGTCTGTAATTTTCATCATAAGTACACTTCAACTATAAGAGACAAAATGAGGAAAAAAAAAATCCAGGAAATCACATTGTAGGATTTTTAAATTATAGTGGAAAATAGGTATTTGGTCACCCACAAACAAGCAAGATTTCTGGCTCTCACAGACCTCAGTCTCCTGAGGAGACTGAGATCCTTTGGAGTGAACAGGCCTCTGCTTAAGACCTTCTACAACTCTGTTGTAGCCTCAGCTCTCCTCTATGCTGTCGTCTGTTGGGCCCTGGGCAGCACAGAGCGAGAGAGAAAGAAACTGAACAAGCTGGTCAGGAAGTCCAGCTCTGTCCTGGGCTGTCCTCTGGAGTCTCTGGAGGAGGTGGCTGAGAGGAGGGTGTTAACCAAGCTCAAATCCATCATGAGCAAATCCTCTCACCCTCTGCACCGGACTGTAGTGGAGCTGAACAGCTCGTTCAGTCACAGACTAAGGCATCCTCAGTGCAAGAAGGAACGATGCCGCAGGTCATTCCTCCCTGCTGCTGTCAGGCTGTACAATAACACTGTGAAATAACCACATGCAATAATATGTCCACAAATCACGTGCAATATTATTAATATGTCCACATATCATGTGCTATAACAACTCGTTTACAAATCCCAGCACTAATGTCACCTTATCACATCTAAACTACATTTCACATATTGTAAAGAAGATGCTCCTATCTCCAATCATGTTTATATATATGCATATGTATATGTGTATATGTATAGATATGTGTGTGTATACGGGTATGCGTGTATGGGTGTATTTGTATGTATACGAGGTCTGTCCATAAAGTATAGGTTCTTTTTATTTTTTTCAAAAACTATATGGATTTCATTCATATGTTTTTACGTCAGACATGCTTGCACCCTCGTGCGCATGCGTGAGTTTTTCTACGCCTGTCGGTGACGTCATTCGCCTGTGAGCACTCCTTGTGGGAGGAGTCGTCCAGCCCCTCGTCAGAATTCCTTTGTCTGATGATGAGAGATTTTGAGGTGACAGTATCACCTCAAAATCTCTCATCAGCTGTTAAAATTTTCACTGAAGACCAGCTTAATTTTTCGAACCATGTCCACTTCGATGTGTCTCACAGGTTTAGAAAAAATTTTGATCAAACAAAGCGCCAGTCTCTCAGCAACTTCTCAGACAAAGGAATTCCAACGAGGGGCTGGACGACTCCGCCCACAAGGAGTGCTCACAGGCGAATGACGTCACCAACAGGCGTGGAAAAACTCACGCATGCGCACGAGGGTTCAAGCATGTCTGACGTAAAAACATATGAATGAAATCCATATAGTTTTTGAAAAAAATAAAAAGGACCTATACTTTACGGACAGACCTCGTATGTGTACATGCATATGTATATACATATACATACAGTAGTGTTCAGAATAATAGTAGTGCTATGTGACTAAAAAGATTAATCCAGGTTTTGAGTATATTTCTTATTGTTACATGGGAAACATGGTACCAGTAGATTCAGTAGATTCTCACAAATCCAACAAGACCAAGCATTCATGATATGCACACTCTTAAGGCTATGAAAATGGGCTATTAGTAAAAAATGTAGAAAAGGGGGTGTTCACATTAATAGTAGTGTGGCATTCAGTCAGTGAGTTCGTCAATTTTGTGGAACAAACAGGTGTGATTGAATCAGGTGTCCCCTATTTAAGGATGAAGCCAGCACCTGTTGAACATGCTTTTCTCTTTGAAAGGCTGAGGAAAGTCCTCTACTGAGGAAAGTAGAAAAGGGGGTGTTCACAATAACAGTAGCATGTGCTGTTGACGCTACAAACTCAAAACTATTATGTTCAAACTGCTTTTTTAGCAATCCTGTGAATCACTAAACTAGTATTTAGTTGTATAACCACAGTTTTTCATGATTTCTTCACATCTGCGAGGCATGTTGTTGTTGGAACCAAGATTTTGCTCGTTTACTAGTGTGCTTGCGGTCATTGTCTTGTTGAAACACCCATTTCAAGGCATGTCCTCTTCAGCATAAGGCAACATGACCTCTACAAGTATTTTGACACATCCAAACTGATCCATCATACCTGGTATGTGATATATAGGCCCAAAACCATAGTAGGAGAAACATGCCCATATCATGATGCTTGCACCACCATGCTTCACTGTCTTCACTGTGAACTGTGGCTTGAATTCAGAGTTTGGGGATTGTCTCACAAACTGTCTGTGGCCCTTGGACCCAAAAAGAACAATTTTACTCTCATCAGTCCACAAAATATTCCTCCATTTCTCTTTAGGCCAGTTGATGTGTTCTTTGGCAAATTGTAACCTCTTCTGCACGTCTTTTATTTAACAGAGGGACTTTGCGGGGGATTCTTGCAAATAAATTAGCTTCACACAGGTGTCTTCTAACTGTCACAGCACTTACAGGTAACTCCAGACTGTCTTTGATCATCCTGGAGCTGATCAGTGGGTGAGCCTTTGTCATTCTGGTTATTCTTCTATCTATTTTGATGGTTGTTTTCCATTTTCTTCCATGTGTCTCTGTTTTTTGTTTTTTTGTTTTTTGTCCATTTTAAAGCATTGGAGATCATTGTAGATGAACACCTTTTTTGCACCTGCGTATAAGTTTTCCCTCTCCAATCAACTTTTTAATGAAACTACGCTGTTCTTCTGAACAATGTCTTGAACATCCCATTTTCCTCAGGCTTTCAAAGAGAAAAGCATGTTCAACAGGTGCTGGCTTCATCCTTAAATAGAGGACACCTGATTCACACCTGTTTGTTTCACAAAGTTGCCAAACTCACTGACTGAATGCCACACTACTATTATTGTGAACACCCCCTTTTCTACTTTTTTTTTACTAATAGCCCAATTTCATATTCTTAAGAGTGTGCATATCATGAATGCTTGGTGTTGTTGGATTTGTGAAAATATACTGAATCTACTGGTACCTTGTTTCCCATGTAACAATAAGAAATATACTCAAAACCTGTATTAATCTTTTTAGTCACATAGCACTACTATTATTCTGAACACTACTGTATGTATATGTATATACATATGCATGTACACATACGAGGTCTGTCCGTAAAGTATAGGTCCTTTTTATTTTTTTCAAAAACTATATGGATTTCATTCATATGTTTTAACGTCAGACATGCTTGAACCCTCGTGCGCATGCGTGAGTTTTTCCACGCCTGTTGGTGACGTCATTCGCCTGTGAGCACTCCTTGTGGGAGGAGTCGTCCAGCCCCTCGTTGGAATTCCTTTGTCTGAGAAGTTGCTGAGAGACTGGCGCTTTGTTTGATCAAAATTTTTTCTAAACCTGTGAGACACATCGAAATATTCTCAAAACCTGGATTAATCTTTTTAGTCACATAGCACTACTATTATTCTGAACACTACTGTATATATATATATATATATATATATATATATATATATATATATATATATATATATATATATATATATATATATATATATATATATATATATATATATACGAGGTCTGTTAGAAAAGTATCCGACCTTTTTATTTTTTGCAAAAACCTGATGGATTTGAATCACGTGTGCTTGCATGAGCCAACCTTGAACCTTCATGTGCATGCGTGAATTTTTTCACGCCTGTTGATTGCGTCATTTGCTGGTAAGCAGCCTTTGTGTGCAGATGGGTATAGTCTCTCGTCAGATTTTCTTTGCAAGGAAAATGGCAGAACGACTGGAGCAGCGAAAAATGATGCCCACCTTTTCCACCATTCGGAAGATTCAGACGGCTTTCGGTGGCCTTTCAGTTGTGTGACTATCTGAGAAATTGTGGAAGAGGTGGGCATGTTACAGCATGCCCTGTGAGGCTTCAACACGGAGGTACTTTTGCTCCATCGGCAGCTTCGTGTCAAAGCCATCGGCATGAATTTCGCTGCAACTCTTTTCATGGCCAAATCTTCTGTCACAGTGGAATGTGCTGAAAAAGTGCTAATGTCCACCTCTTCCGCAATTTCTCGGATAGTCACACAACGGTCCCGCATCACCACTGCGTTCACTTTGGAAATGATCTGTTCATTTCAGCATGTTGATGGCCGACCGGAGCGTGGCTCGCTCTACACCGTTGTGCGGATGTCTTTAAACCGGTTGTACTGCTTCTTAATCTGTGTGATGCCCATAGGATTGTCACCGAAAGCCGTCTTAATAATCCGAATGGTTTCCACCTGGCTGTCGCCCAGTTTCTGGCAAAATTTGATGCAGTCGCGCTGCTCCAATCGTTCCGCCATTTTCCTTGCAAACAAAATCCGACGAGAGACTCCACCCATCCTTACACAAAGGCTGCTTACAAGCAAATGACACAATCAACAAGCATGGAAAAAATTCACGCATGCGCACGAAGGTTCAAGGTTGGCTCATGCAAGCACACGTGATTCAAATCCATCAGGTTTTTGCAAAAAATAAAAAGGTCGGATACTTTTCTAACAGACCTCACGGACCTCATTCCGTGCAGGAACTCCGCTTGTCACTGACCACGCCGCTGCCTCAACACTGTCTGTACTGCCGCCTGCCTGCTTGTGACCTTGTGTATCGACCTGAGCCTGTTTTTTGGATAAAACCTTTTTCTTAACCCACATCTGAGTCATGCATTTGTGTCCATCCGCCTGCTGTGCCTCGCCACCTCAGTCCCTGACACAAAGACTGTTACAAAATATTGAGTTGAACTTTTGCTATTGACCACATACTTATTTTCCACCATAATTTACAAATAAATTCTTTAAAAATTCTTCAATGTGATTTTCTGTATTTTTTTTTTCTCATTTTGTCTCTCATAGTTGAAGTGCACCTATGATAAAAATTACAGACCTCTCTCATCTTTCTAAGTAGGAGAACTTGCACAATCAGGGACTTACTAAATACTTTTTAACCCCACTGTGTGTAAGGATTTTTTTTTTTTAGGGTGGGTGGGGAGCTGTACAGTGGCTGGGAAGTGCAAAAACACTTTTACAAATGACTGAAATAAATTTACACAATGTCCCGAAACACATTTGCAAATGACAGATGCTGATGTACCAAATGACAGACATTACCCTTCCGTCATGTTCAGCATTTGGTACATTCCCAACCATCATAGAGCTGATGTTTTTTTTCTCTCAATAGAATTTAAAACTCAGTCACTTCATTTTGATATTATTACAAATTTACACCACTGTTCCACATCACGTAAACAGACATTTTGCCTTGCATGCCATCTTACTATTCATGTATTAAAGAAACAAAATAAATCAAAGAAAATTGATCAGTAATTAACAGATGCACTCAAGATAATGTAACTTACAAACAACACACGTGAAGCAAACAGAAGGAGAAGAAAACAAACTTCAAAGTATCATTGCAAAATGTCTACCTTCTTCAAATTGAAAAATGTAAACTTGTAAATGTAAAATTGTAAACTGCATCTTCCTTCAGACGTGTTGATTGGCCAGTGTGGTCAAAGCACAATGCTTCAAAGTGGTCACAACAGAGGACTGAGCTACATGTGAGTCTCCACAGATCCCGTCTCATGTTTGCAAGCCATACTGCAAGTGGATGGCTCCATGGGAATCTGCACACAGATAAAAGATGAAAATAATAAAGGATTATTAACTGACTGCTCGGTCTGTACGGGGAAATATCAGACCGAGGTGTCAGTATGGATTGAGCGCCAGCAAGGTCTGTGCGAAAAACACCGAGGTTTGATATTCCCGTACAGACCGAGCAAGTGAGGTTAATAATTTGTTTATTATTTATACACACGCAAACACCCAAATATGAAAGCTGCTGACAGCTCGTAGACAGAGCAGAAGTGAAGCTGTTCACTTCAGCAGCGGAGATAAAGTTCACTTCCAATAAAAAAAAGTAACGACTTCACCTCCTCTGGTCACTTCAGCTGAAGCTCTGAAGCTGAGCTGAGCAGCGGCTCATCTCAGCTCACCTCCGAGCTGACGGCCGGTGTCCTGACACCGGAGCAGAGCAGGAACTTGCTAACAGATGGTCTGGTCGTTAGCTGGCAAGCTTTCAATCTGTGTGTTGTTTCAGATGCTGTTTAGATATTTATGGAATATGTTCATGTCTCTTCATGTGCATTTTTAGCTGTCTGGTTTGTAAAGAAAATACACATTCAGACCAATTGTCATGGAAACTGGTCCGGTATCCGAAAATATCTGACGGATAATCAGCCAATCAGAGCGTGCATAGCGTCGCAGCCATATAGAGGGTTTTCATGTGACGTATCAATCAGGTCATTTTGTGTCCCGCGCCCATTCTGGATTACGACACGGTGGCCGCTGTGATACACTACGTGCATTTAGCAAACAATTGCAGAAGCTTCAACATTGGTGTGAAGAAGCCTCACGGCACCATGGTGCTGAGAGAGATCCACCGCTAACAGAAATCCACTGCTACCAGAATTTTATTTTATTTTATTCAGCAATAAAATTATATAAGAAAACATAAAAATACCGCCAAAGATAACACAAGAACGCTTGCAATACGGATGCTTATTTACATTGTGGTCCTCAAGCACCGAGCTGCTGATCCACAAGCTGCCCTTCTAGCGCCTGGTGAGAGAAATAGCTCAGGACTTCAAGATGACCTCTGCTTTCAGAGCTCCGCTGTGATGCTCTGCAGGAGGCCGGTGAGGCTGACCTGGTCGGCAGCTTCCTAGTTCACAATATCGCAGTGTGACACTGTCGGCCAGTTCGTTACATCACCACTAAATTCACTATCTGGTATAAGGTACGGATCCACTGAACCAACTGCTACACATCGATCACGATAAATAGCTTTATCTCGAGGATTTAAAGCATCGTAATAACCGGACATTCTCTCCATTTTTCTATCACGCGTCAGCCTCCTTGTAATCCAGAATGGCGACGGCACCTGTCCTGCAGCAAATCGGTCACGTGATTGAAAACCCTCTATAATAAAAGAATAATATTTCAGTAAATAAAGACTGGGAGATTCTCAAATTTTTTCATGCTCATCTCCATATCAGAGGACAGCCCAGCCTTGGACACACCAACACACCAACCTAGACAAATCCACCTGGTCAAGTTGTCCATGTTATGGTGCTTTGCTAGACAACTCGTCCCACTTTCTGTTATGTGTCGGACGCAGCTCGGAGAACCGACCAGCGTTTGAAGGACCCAGTATGAAATAAGCAGAGCACGGTACAAAGGCTAACTGAATTTAATACATAACAGTGATACAAAAAATACAAAAGAAAGTGCGGTCTGGCGTGGTGCGCTCCCAGCAGCGCTAACGGTCCGGAGCCAGAAGCTGTTCGGACCCAAGGACCCTGCCGACACCCCCCAGGTGGCCGCAACAAACCGAGTCTGTGAAAGAAGGAACCATTATGTGAGTCCACACTCTACACACAGAGAGAACACTTAAAGGTGTACAAACAGCAAACACTTCCTGGCTTGATTACTAATCAACTTCCCAACCTGCAGGCATGGAACATCCAGTTCACAAAACTCCACTGCAGTGGAAGCCGATACATGACTAACGTACAGCTCAATATAAAAAGGTGTGAGGGACACCACATTTACTGACTGTATAAATGTTAGTCACAAAATCTAACGTACCTCAGGAAGTGTGCTGACGAGCGTGAGACCTCACCCCCTCCTCTTTCACAGACCGTGCATCAAACCTGGACGTTCTCTGCATCCACTGATGATGAGATGGCTCCCGAGACGACGATCTCACCCGTCTGGTCACAAGGTCGAGTCTCTGGCAAATACACACTGTATACTCCAGTCTTAAATGCCACCATGTTCCAATCCATATAGATGGACCTCAGCTGTGAGTCCTGACGAGCCGCAGGTGATCAGGGTGAGGTCCTGATAACCTCAGCAACACAGCCACTCAGTCCCAAATGCAAGCCACCTGGAAGGAAAAACAAAAGACAGAAACAAAAAGGCAGCCAGGCCCCCCAGCCATACAACAGTACCCCACCCTCACGGGAAGCCTCCCGGCGACCACACAAACCTGGCCCAGGAGAAACACCCCCCTCCAGGGACCATGGCTGGAAACCGCATCTGCATTCGTCTTCCAACAGAATGGTTGATGTCCTCTCCTCTGGCTGCATCCTTGCCTTTGTTTCAGTCACTTAGCACAGGTGTGGCCAGGAGTTCTTAAACCTGTGCGGTCAGCCTTTATCCAACCATGTTCGGTCTTTAGTCATAAAACAAAAAAGACAAACACAAACAACCAAAACACCCCCCCTCCCCAGGGGACCGTCCCATCAAACCCCGGGAAGAGGAGAAAAGAAAAACCCCAAACTTAAGCTTACAAATAAAAGTGCTAAAACACCCCCCCCCCCCCCCCCCCAAACGACATGTAGGGACCAACACCCCCCAGAGGACTTCCCGCCAGCTCCAGGAGTAATAACCACAGCCAAGGTCCCTCTGGGATCCAACGTCACCCACGGGGACTCCCAGCGCCTCCCAGAGGACCACTCGTCAACCCCAGGAGACGCCTCCCCTCATGACCAACGGACCCAGCCCCGGCCGTCTATGGCTAGATGGACCCACAGCCCTTTCCCCCCCAGAGGACACCACAGTCAAACCCTGACGGCGGAAACTGGGGGGAAAAACAAGAAGAGAGGAAAAAAAAAAAACATACAAACAAAACAACCCCAACCCCACCCCCTTGGCGCAGTGGAAACTGGAAGCACGTCCAGTGTCACCAACCGTGACTATACCCCAGAAGCCAACCGGGAGGAGTGGAACAGCGGTTATGGCAAACAGCACAAAACGGCACCACTCCTCCGACTTCTACACCAGCCACTAGCTGCGGGTATATCCCACTGCCCCAAACCTCAGCCACGCCGATGTCAGACGGCCAAAGGCGTGCTGAAGCCGGAGGTGGAACAGGGAATCAAAAAACACACACCCCCCCCCAGGTCCAGAGGTTACCCGGGAAACGCCCAGTATAACCACACTGCACCACTCCAGTAACGCTGACACTACGGCTCACCCGGCTGGAGCCAGAGGAGAAGAGAGGGAAGAAAAAGAAAATACACCAAACCCCCCCCCCCCCCCTCCCGGGTGCAGAGGCTACCTGGGAAATGCCCAGCACAACCAAACTGCACCCCTCCAGCAACGCCGACACTACGGCTCACCCGGCTGGAGTCAGAGGAGAAGAGAGGGCATAACACAAACAAACAAAAAAGAAAGAAAAAAAAAAAAACCCAAGTACCACCCCATCACCCCCCAGGGGACCGTCCCATCAAACCCTGGGGAGGTGAAACAAAAAGAAATAAAAAGAAAGACTAACAGACCAACATACAGTTGTTTGGGTCCTTTTTTTTTTTTTTTTTTTTTTGACAGAACTGCAGGGTCACGACCCAGACACTAAATAGTGTAAAACAAAAAATAAAATCCCACACAAAAACCAACTCAAAAAACACCCACACAAAATGAACTAACACAAAACAAATAAGTGACGTATACCGTTAAGCTCAAACAAATCGAACACACCTGTTCTAATTTAAGAGCTTAACGGTAATGTGACTAAGTCACCAAAAGAGGGAGCCAAAGTGCTAAAAATGAAAAAAAACCCTTTGGTGACAGAAAACAAATGAGCTGCATCTCCGTGCGCAGCTGTGTGCAACACACAACCAAAATGTGCTCAACTAAATAACGCCGGAGCTGATACAACAGACGCAGTAGTTATCTTTATCCGGGGAAACGGGGCTACAACTGTAACACAGGAAGCTCAGCGACCCGTGCCACAGAGCTCCGCCGTGCGCGTGCACCCATTACAGACACACTCTTGCAGCTCCCGTTTAAACCTCTTATCCGGTCGGAGCGTGACGCGAAGCCGTCGCCAGTCACACTCCACCACGACCCACGGATAAGGCACAACACAGGAACACGGCTGCAAGAGAGCACAAATCAGTATTCAGTAATGGGTCTCAAACACGCACCATCCGGGCGGAGAGCACCCGCAACTGATCCGGATAACTACTGAACGTCTGCTGCCGCCTTCCCGGCGCGTTACCGTCTCTGCTACCACTGGGTCCGTGATGTTTGGCCAGAGACTACTGTTATGTGTCGGACGCAGCTCGGAGAACTGACCAGCGTTTGAAGGACCCAGTATAAAATAAGCAGAGCACGGTACAAAGGCTAACTGAATTTAATACATAACAGTGATACAAAAAATACAAAAGAAAGTGCGGTCTGGCGTGGTGCGCTCCCAGCAGCGCTAACGGTCCGGAGCCAGAAGCTGTTCGGACCCAAGGACCCCGCCGACACCCCCCAGGTGGCCGCAACAAACCGAGTCTGTGAAAGAAGGAACCATTATGTGAGTCCACACTCTACACACAGAGAGAACACTTAAAGGTGTACAAACAGCAAACACTTCCTGGCTTGATTACTAATCAGCTTCCCAACCTGCAGGCATGGAACATCCAGTTCACAAAACTCCACTGCAGTGGAAGCCGATACATGACTAACATACAGCTCAATATAAAAAGGTGTGAGGGACACCACATTTACTGACTGTATAAATGTTAGTCACAAAATCTAACGTACCTCAGGAAGTGTGCTGACGAGCGTGAGACCTCACCCCCTCCTCTTTCACAGACCGTGCATCAAACCTGGACGTTCTCTGCATCCACTGATGATGAGATGGCTCCCGAGACGACAATCTCACCCGTCTGGTCACAAGGTCGAGTCTCTGGCAAATACACACTGTGCACTCCAGTCTTAAATGCCACCATGTTCCAATCCATGCAGATGCACCACAGCTGTGAGTCCTGACGAGCCGCAGGTGATCAGGGTGAGGTCCTGATAACCTCAGCAACACAGCCACTCAGTCCCAAATGCAAGCCACCTGGAAGGAAAAACAAAAGACAGAAACAAAAAGGCAGCCAGGCCCCCCAGCCATACAACACTTTCTTAGTTGTAGATTATAAAAAATTGATTATTGATTGATAATATAGCAATAGTGGATTGTTTAATAGTTGCATTGACAGAATAAAACAACACTTAACTAGTTACAGGAGAGTTGGTTTTCTCTGTAATGATAATGTTTATCATACACAGCTCTGTGAGCTTCAGCCTAATATAAGTAATAAAGCTCGTAGCAATAACGCCTAAAGCTCCAAAACTATACACACGTAAACCTAACAAATGTCTTAAAATAGTTCATTCAACACAAAACTCAACGTATCTACACACAAGCCACACCGTTATCTATGATTATATGCTGGAATAAGGGAGAGAACTCTTCAAATTATTGTTCATTATTATCACTTTACCGGGGCATTGCGATATCATAGATTTACATCGACGCTACCTGGCTATACCCGCCCGCTGTGTGTAAACAAATGACGTCATAGCGCGCAGCCCAAGAACTGTCCACAGATGGGGTAAAAAGCTGTCCGCAGAGGAAAAGATAAAAAGGCGAGAAGTGTGTTTTGGTCCCAATATGGATTTTCCGGATGATTTTCTCTTGGATAGTAGATAGTAGACAGTGAACAGCAGCCAATTAAAAAGCCAGCTTGATGAGGACGCACTGCCGAATTCAGAGAGCAGCGCGCGCCAGCCGACATGACAAAAGTTAAAGTGAGCCAACTTGTTATGTACGCATTACGTGTTGTGTATCTCAGTAAAGTGATAATAATACAATAACATGCTTTTGGAGGGCGATATGCATTTTCAGAGGCCCGGAGGGCGAATATCTGTCATTTTGGGCGACTGGGCATGAACGTCGGGCCTCTGAAAATGCATACCACCCTCCAAAAGCATGTTATTGTATTATTACTTTCCATTTCGTCCACAGCCTTTGAACTGGAGATTTGTGCAGTTTTTGAACAGTTTGTGCACAGGAAAGCATTTTTAGACAAAATTATGAAGCATGAAGTTGTGTGCACCTGCTTAAAGAACAGTGGAAAAGAGCATTCAGGAGCGGAACATGCAAGTGGTACTATGGCGCCCTGTTTTGTTTTGGGCTGGGGTGTTTGGCTGGCTTGGTTTTTGTTTTCTGTTTCTCCCACCAGGTGGTATGCATTCAGGACTGAGTGGCTGAGCATTAGGACCTCACCCTGAACACCTGAGGCTTGTTTTCACGTGCAGGTCATCAGGACTCACAGCTGTGGTGTATTTTGTCTTAATCAGAGATTGCTGCATTTAAACCTTGAATGCACAGTGTGTGATTACCAGAGACCCGACCTTGTGAGCAGACGTGTGAGATCGACATCAGGAGAACAATCTCACCATCACGGACACAGAGACCGCTCCAGGTTTGACGCCACAGTCTGTGAAGGAGGATTGGGTGAGGTCTCACGCTCTTCAGCACACTTCCTGAGGTAATTTGGTTTTGGTGACTTTTATGAAGTAATGACAGTGGATTTGGTGTCCCTCACACCTTGTGTTAGTGAGCTGTCACGTTATGCTAATTGTCTAATCAGCTTCTGCTGCAGTGGAGATTTGAACTGAGTTGTTCCGTGTCTGCAGGGTGAGAAGCTGATGTATAGATTTAAGCCAGGAAGTGTTTGCTGATTGCGTGCACCTTTGAGTTGTGTCTCTGTGTGGAGTTGGACTCACCTCATGTTTTCTTTCTTCACAGACTTGGTTTGTCGCGGCCACCTGGGGGGTGTCGGCGGGGTCCCTGGGTCCGAACTGCTGTGGCTCCGGACCGTTTGCGCTGTTGAGAGCGCGCCGTGTTTCCACCCCACCAGACCGCGGACTTTTTAGTTGTTTAGCACTTCACCCACTGTTATGTTTATTAAATTCTGTTATCTTTTGAACCGTGCTCTGCTTATTTCGTGCTGGGTCCTTTCAAACGCTGGGTCGGTGCTCCGACCGCGTCCGACACATAACACTGTTTGCTTCAAAGAAATTGGCCAATGAGATAACCAGTAATATCTAGAGATCAGTGGGCTGAACCAGGGCTTATAAGAAGCTGCAGGTGATGGAGAGCAGGTGTGGTAATCACCTCCGTGGAACGGCACCTGGAAAAACAGGAGGCGAGGGGTAGCGGAGCAGAGTACATACACACCAAGACCACACAACGATGTTAGTGGTATAATGCTCATGTGTTGCATATCTGAATAATCTCAGATTTTCAGAATATGTAACACATATTTTTGTAGAACACTGTATCTAGCAATAATTTGACTCTAAACTTAAAAAAAAGGAAAGCATTAAGAAAAAATCTTCTGATCTTGATTTAAAATACACTTTCATACATGTGGATGAACTATTTTGGTGCTAGAAATTTGTGTGTTTACCAAAGTCATTAGGTAACAAAGGTAGTGCAATACCATGAAGAAATTTGTAGATCAGTGAAAATATATAACTTCACATATTGAGTGATAATGCTGTCGTTCACTATATACTACCACATTTTAGTGATTTTGAGAAAATGACAATAAATAAGGACTCCATAATGCATATTGTTTCATTCCTTCCTTCCTTTATTCTGTCATCTAGTCATCTTTTCATTCCATCTACACTAATTCACATTTGTCAGATTCATAACCATCACTTATGTTGACTTCTATGCATTTATATAGCGCTTTTCCATCTGCATCAGACGCTCAAAGCGCTTTACAATTATGCCATTCATATTGTTCCCGATGTCAGGGTGCTGCCATACAAGGCGCTCACTACACACCGGGAGCAATAGGGGATTAAAGACAGGCGGGGATTTGAACTGAGGATCTTCTGGTCACAAGCCCAACACCTTAACCACTAGACCATCACCTCCTCTAGACCATCACCACATATAGACAAACAAACCCAGACACACCCGCATGCATACCTATGGACAATTTAAGGATTCCATTCCACCTAATCCGCATGTTTTTGGATGTGGGAGGAAACCCACGCAAACATGGGCAGAACATGCAAATTCCACAGGCGGGAATTGAACCCATAACCTTCTCGCTGTGAGGCAACAGTGCTAACCACTAAGCCACCGTGCTTCCCAGTATCAATTTCAAAAATCTCAAAAAGTTGAAAATCACTTCAAGTACATTACGTCCTTATTTTTTAAAACAGAAAAATACCGTGGTGCAGTCTTCCAGTCATTCTGTGGAAGAGCTCGACCTCTGGAGGGCTGTAGGGTCCAATCCCAGCATGCACTGGGGGAGCAGTGCATTGCATCCTGGGCAAACTACTGTTTTTTTGTTTTTTTGTTGTTGTTTTTTTACCATGAAGTTTCTAATCACAGAGGTTTTTATTGAAAATATCCAACTGAACTGCAGTAGATTAAACTTTAGAAGAGGGTAAGTTCAGGTGAAGAGATGAGAAAATACTTCATGAAAATATTTCATGTCTTTAACACAAGAGTTTTCCTTTTATAATTCTTGCCTTGTGACATGACAAAGCTCTGTTGGGTAAAAATAATTCTTCCTGTCCTACTCTACTGGCTGAGGTAAAGGTTTTTCCCCGGTGCAGAGGCGTGCACTCTGAGTGCCCGTTCAGATTGATGCTTTGCAGCTGCCTACTATACCTACTATACCTACTTCTATACCACAAATAACTTGTGCAGAGGGATTCATGATAATTTTGAAATAGTCTAACGTCCACTCACTTTAGTCCCAGAAATAAACAGGCACTCTGATAAATCAGCTGTTGCGCTGTGCTGCACACGTCTGTGCCAAACACTCACATAACAGTCACTTGACACTTTCTCTACAGGTCAAAAAATATATACAAGTCAATTAATAAATTAAAAAATATACAATGTTAACTTAATTTCTCTCACTAACTCAGCTGTATGCTGCCCGCTTTCTAAATCCACTGAAATCAGTGGTGCAGCCCTGATGGTTCAGGGTGAGTCGTCGCTGTGCATCTATTTTGGAAAACTAAAAAAAAAAAAATAATAATTGACTACATGTCTTTTTTCACATCTAATTCCTGTGTGGAAGACTGAATAAGAATTAAAGTGTTTTCCTGTATTTGAAATGGCTGTTCTTCCTATTTTTGTTGAGATTACAAACATTTTCTTCCCGTGTTCTGTCAGTAAAAAAATGTTCTGCAGCGAAGTCGTGAAGGAGGAGGAGACAAACTCATGTGACTTCTCCAGCTTCTGTGATTGGCTGTGAGGCACATATCAACTTGTAGGAGGGTCCATTCTAAAGGTGGCAGTTTGCAGTGTTGTATAGTAACGAAGTAAAAATACTTCAATACTGTATTAATTATTATTAATTCAGCTTACTTTCACTTTTACTTCACTACATTTACGATCTTAATTGCATACTTCTACTCCGATACATTTTCTATGCGCCATGCCGTTACTCGTTACAAAAAACACACACATACACACAAAAGTCGTGTTTTCACCCAGAGATACCACTGATTACTAGTGACTGCAACGAAGTCAGGCTGATTTGTCATGAGGCATGTCTGGTACGCTTTTTTGCAGTTGTGCACTTGCGCCCTTGTTTGTCAGGAAAATGATCATTTCTCTACAATGATTACAGACCTGCAGCGCGGCTTTGCTTTGAATCTTGAACCAATCGGAGCAGTGATTCGCAGGTCGAAGCAGTGCTTCGATCTATGATTTGTGGATTTTATTTTGCTTTATCCTAAGTTTTTCCCACTAAAACCCTGAAGCGCATATGTCTGTGAGTAATATTTATTATTTTTATGTTAAACTGACCTGTTCTGGTCTTCTGAAACAGTTGATAGATGTATTTTATAACTTAAAAATGGGACTGATGCTAACACGTTAGCATATCTATGGTGTTTTCAATGTTAAAGTTAGCATTAAGCTGTTCGCATCAGCACGTTTTGTGTTGATTTCTTTTCTGTATAATTAATGGCTCAGCGTTCGTTGTCGTAAAAGAGTCAAAATGTAATTTTTTTAATTTATATTTCTTCATATATTATAGCAACAACAATAATAGTCTACATAATAGACAATAGTCAGTAATAATAGACTAATAATGTTACAATACAATTTTAGAGAAAGAGACAAAAAGAACATAATGAAACAAAACACAACAGAAACGATAAAACCATGTAACAATGAAAATAAATAAATACATATAGAAATAAATGTGTTTCCTGTGAACACCTAGTGAGTAGCCTACTCTCATTTAGGTTTTGAAACCTTGTTTCTGAAGTGTTTTTGTGTGATGTGCACAATTTTCAGTATTTTGACTAATACTACCAGTCATTTACAAGCCCAGATAAACTGTTATTTAAAAAAATCAGTCCGTTTTTGATTATTAACATTTACTTGTACTTTTACTTTCAATACTTGAGTACATTTAGTTGTACATTACTTGTCATACTTAAGTACAATAAATACTAGATACTTTAAGACTTTTACTTGAGTAGCATTTTCCTTTTTTTAATGGGTATCTGTACTTTTACTTAAGTGTGATTTTCCGGTACTTTATACAACACTGGTAGTTTGTAGGTTCAGGAAGTGTTGGAGTGAATATGTGATGTTCAGTCACTAATCTATTAATGGAAACATAATGAAGAACAGCTGGACGAGCCTGCGTGTCCATCTACCTCAGAGGGTTAAGACCAGCAGTCTGCAGCAGCTGATCATGTTCTGGGTTGGTCCTGCCCCCCTCCAGTCAACCCACTGGTGCCGCCTGTTTGTGTGTCTCTTTAGTCATTAATACTTCACATGAGCACGGCATGAACATGAAAGCATCCTTCATCTTTGTGTATTAGCAGTGTGATTAAAGCAGTAGCCAGATGGTTAAAACGGCACGTTCTTCTGCCTGTGTGGGTTTTCAGTGCTTCTGATCAGATCCACGTCAGCCGAGTGTTTAGATTTGTGGCTGCTCCCTCGGTTAACCCCTGAGGGCTCTGGGATGCGTCTGTCTCTGTCTGTGCCCTTTAAAGGTTACATTCATCGTAAGCAAGCCCTGAGTAAACAGACGGACTCACATTCTTCTGTGAACTCACAGAGGTTATGGTTCCCAGCAGAGCTCCACGTGGATCTCAAACACCATGTGCCATCAGGACAGGAAGCTGCTCCACATCTTTCAGAGTTAGAGCAAGGTTGTTGATTAAAGCTGAGAAGATGGCTGATGTGGATTTGGACCTCAGTGAGGACAACATTCTGTCACGGCCGGTGTGTTTGTTTGTGTGTGATCGTGAGGACGGGGACGGTCCATGTTTGTGTCATGTTTGAGTCATAACAGTGTTTTCTTTGAATCCTTACAGGACAGAGAGCTGAGGCCTGAGGAAATGGACGGTAAGTCTGACTTCTGTTTTGTCAGAAATACATTTTTAGCACTGTGTAAGGCTGTAACATAACAAAACGGGGGAAAAGTGAAGCACTGTGAAAACTTTTCGGATGCACTGTTTACACGCTCTGAGTGAGAAATGAATGAAACCAACTCCATCTGTCCATCGCTGCAAATTCAGCTCAAAAAAGACAAGTCTGGCTTCTTTTTTTAAGCGCAGACATTTATGCTGAAGATGGTCTTGTCGGTTACAATATGTTCTTGTTGTTTATTCACTTCAGTTTGACTTTAGGGAGAATTTTTGAAAACATAATAAATTGGAAATATACAGGTGCATCTCAAAAAATATCATAGAAAGTACAACATTTTTGGTTGAACATTCTGAAAAGGAAAAAGGTGATAAAAAAATAAAATGTGTCAAGCATTTTTTTAAAATGTTGATAATTACAGCCTACAACTAAACAAAATACAAAATAGGAATCGCAAAATATTCAAATTTATGCAGTATAAATGGCACTAATCTGTCAGTCTGCTACAGTACGCACAACCACGATCACTGGTAAGACTGCTGACCTCACAGTTGTCCAGGAGACACCCACTGACACCCTCCACAAGGAGGTTCAGCCACAGAAGGCCGCTGCTGAAAGCTCTGGCTGTTCAGAGTCCTGGATCAAATTCATGGAAAGTTGACTGGAAGGGAAACATGGCTGCAAAAGATGCGCAAGTAACAGGGATGACTTCAGCCTGAAGAAGATTGTCAAGCAAAGCTGATTCAAGAACTTCAGAACTTGAGCTTCACAAGGACTGGACTGAGGCTGGACCCAGAGCATCAAGATCCAAGACGCAGAGACGTGTCCAGGAAATGAACTAATTCCTCATATCAAGCCACTACTAAGGCAGACGCAATGTCAGAAACACCTTACCTGGACTAAGGAGAAAAAGAACTGGACCTTCACTCAGTGGTCCAATTCAATTTCAATATATTGCATTTATATAGCATCAAATCACAACAAACCTGCCTCAAGGTGCTTCACACAAGTAAGGTCTAACCTTACCAACCCCCAGAACAAGCACACAGGCAACAGTGGTCAGAAAAAACTCCCTCTGATGATGTGAGGAAGAAACCTCAAGCAGACCAGACTCAGTGGGGTGACCCTCTGCTTGGGCCATGCTACAGACACAGTTGACAAAACAAATATACAGGAAATTTGTTTGGTGTACAGGACAGGAGGCCTGCAGAAGAAGACACCACCCCCATCTCTGGATGGAGCCGCACCTCAAACAGAGAGAGACAGAAAAAATAGAATCAGGCGGCAGAAAGACAACAAATACAGTGTAATTTGTCAGCATTAAGCAACAAGAAAAACAGAAGAAATATGAAGGTGATCACCGGCCACGAGCCCTAAGATTTACTAAAAAAAACCCAGACTTCAGATAAAGTTGAGGCTGCGGCCCGCTCTGTTTCCTAATAAAATGAATTTAAAAGGGTAGGAAGCAAAATAACATACTATGCCTGTATGCTAGTCATATGAAAGGGAAAATAAGTCTGTCTTAAGTCTGGACTTGAAAGTCTCTACAGAATCTGACTGTTTTATTGATGCAGGGAGATCATTCCACAGAACAGGGACATGATAAGAGAAACCTCTGTGACCCGCAGAATTTTTATTCACCCTAGGGACATAAAGTAGTCCTGCACCCTGAGAACGCAGAGCCCGGGCCGGTACGTACGGTTTAATTAGGTCAGCTAGGTAGGGAGCGACTAGTCTGTGAACAATTTTATAGGTTAGGTCCATAATAGGTCCAAAGTCCTCTTTTCAGATGAAAGTAAATTTAGCATTTCATTTGGAAATCAAGGTCACAGAGTCTGGAGGAAAAGGGGAGAGACACAGAATCCAGGCTGCTTGAAGTCCAGTGTGACATTTCCACAGTCAATGATGATTTGGTGCCATGTGCTCTGCTGGTGTTGGTCCACTGTGTTTAATCATAGTCATTGTAGCCACCCACCTGAAGATTTTAGAGCACTTCATGCTTCCGTCTGCTGACAGTCTTTATGGAGATGCTGATGTCCTTTTCCAGCAGGATTTGGCACCTGCCCATAGTGTTAAAACTACTAGTTGTTGACCATGGTGTTACTGTACTTGATTGGCCCCATAGACAATCCCTCACAGACTGTCTATGGGGTACTGAAAATGAGAAACACAAGACCAACAATGCAGACGAGCTGAAGGCTGCTATCAAATAGCAGCTGATCAACATATTGATTTATTCTGCCTTACAGAAACCTGGTTACAGCAGGATGAATATGTTAGTTTAAATGAGTCAACACCCCCGAGTCACACTAACTGTCAGAATGCTCGTAGCACGGGCCGAGGCGGAGGATTAGCAGCAATCTTCCATTCCAGCTTATTAATTAATCAAAAACCCAGACAGAGCTTTAATTCATTTGAAAGCTTGTCTCTTAGTCTTGTCCATCCAAATTGGAAGTCCCAAAAAACAGTTTTATTTGTTATTATCTATCGTCCACCTGGTCGTTACTGTGAGTTTCTCTGTGAATTTTCAGACCTTTTGTCTGACTTAGTGCTTAGCTCAGATAAGATAATTATAGTGGGCGATTTTAACATCCACACAGATGCTGAGAATGACAGCCTCAACACTGCATTTAATCTATTATTAGACTCTATTGGCTTTGCTCAAAAAGTAAATGAGTCCACCCACCACTTTAATCATATGTTAGATCTTGTTCTGACTTATGGTATGGAAATAGAAGACTTAACAGTATTCCCTGAAAACTCCCTTTTGTCTGATCATTTCTTAATAACATTTACATTTACTCTGATGGACTACCCAGCAGTGGGGAATAAGTTTCATTACACTAGAAGTCTTTCAGAAAGCGCTGTAACTAGGTTTAAGGATATGATTCCTTCTTTATGTTCTCTAATGCCATATACCAACACAGTGCAGAGTAGCTACCTAAACTCTGTAAGTGAGATAGAGTATCTCGTCAATAGTTTTACATCCTCATTGAAGACAACTTTGGATGCTGTAGCTCCTCTAAAAAAGATCTTCACTTAGCCTGGAAAAAGAGTCTGTTGCTCTATAAAAAAGCCCTCCGTAAAGCTAGGACATCTTTCTACTCATCACTAATTGAATAAAATAAGAACAACCCCAGGTTTCTTTTCAGCACTGTAGCCAGGCTTACAAAGAGTCAGAGCTCTATTGAGCTGAGTATTCCATTAACTTTAACTAGTAATGACTTCATGACTTTCTTTGCTAACAAAATTTTAACTATTAGAGAAAAAATTACTCATAACCATCCCAAAGACGTATCGTTATCTTTGGCTGCTTTCAGTGATGCCGGTATTTGGTTAGACTCTTTCTCTCCGATTGTTCTGTCTGAGTTATTTTCATTAGTTACTTTATCCAAACCATCAACATGTTTATTAGACCCCATTCCTACCAGGCTGCTCAAGGAAGCCCTACCATTATTTAATGCTTCGATCTTAAATATGATCAATCTATCTTTGTTAGTTGGCTATGTACCACAGGCTTTTAAGGTGGCAGTAATTAAACCATTACTTAAAAAGCCATCACTTGACCCAGCTATCTTAGCTAATTATAGGCCAATCTCCAACCTTCCTTTTCTCTCAAAAATTCTTGAAAGGGTAGTTGTAAAACAGCTAACTGATCATCTGCAGAGGAATGGTCTATTTGAAGAGTTTCAGTCAGGTTTTAGAATTCATCATAGTACAGAAACAGCATTAGTGAAGGTTACAAATGATCTTCTTATGGCCTCGGACAGTGGACTCATCTCTGTGCTTGTTCTGTTAGACCTCAGTGCTGCTTTTGATACTGTTGACCATAAAATTTTATTACAGAGATTAGAGCATGCCATAGGTATTAAAGGCACTGCGCTGCGGTGGTTTGAATCATATTTGTCTAATAGATTACAATTTGTTCATGTAAATGGGGAATCTTCTTCACAGACTAAAGTTAATTATGGAGTTCCACAAGGTTCTGTGCTAGGACCAATTTTATTCACTTTATACATGCTTCCCTTAGGCAGTATTATTAGACGGTATTGCTTAAATTTTCATTGTTACGCAGATGATACCCAGCTTTATCTATCCATGAAGCCAGAGGACACACACCAATTAGCTAAACTGCAGGATTGTCTTACAGACATAAAGACATGGATGACCTCTAATTTCCTGCTTTTAAACTCAGATAAAACTGAAGTTATTGTACTTGGCCCCACAAATCTTAGAAACATGGTGTCTAACCAGATCCTTACTCTGGATGGCATTACCCTGACCTCTAGTAATACTGTGAGAAATCTTGGAGTCATTTTTGATCAGGATATGTCATTCAAAGTGCATATTAAACAAATATGTAGGACTGCTTTTTTGCATTTACGCAATATCTCTAAAATCAGAAAGGTCTTGTCTCAGAGTGATGCTGAAAAACTAATTCATGCATTTATTTCCTCTAGGCTGGACTATTGTAATTCATTATTATCAGGTTGTCCTAAAAGTTCCCTAAAAAGCCTTCAGTTAATTCAAAATGCTGCAGCTAGAGTACTGACGGGGACTAGAAGGAGAGAGCATATCTCACCCATATTGGCCTCTCTTCATTGGCTTCCTGTTAATTCTAGAATAGAATTTAAAATTCTTCTTCTTACTTATAAGGTTTTGAATAATCAGGTCCCATCTTATCTTAGGGACCTCATAGTACCATATCACCCCAATAGAGCGCTTCGCTCTCAGACTGCAGGCTTACTTGTAGTTCCTAGGGTTTGTAAGAGTAGAATGGGAGGCAGAGCCTTCAGCTTTCAGGCTCCTCTCCTGTGGAACCAGCTCCCAATTCAGATCAGGGAGACAGACACCCTCTCTACTTTTAAGATTAGGCTTAAAACTTTCCTTTTTGCTAAAGCTTATAGTTAGGGCTGGATCAGGTGACCCTGAACCATCCCTTAGTTATGCTGCTATAGACGTAGACTGCTGGGGGGTTCCCATGATGCACTGTTTCTTTCTCTTTTTGCTCTGTATGCACCACTCTGCATTTAATCATTAGTGATCGATCTCTGCTCCCCTCCACAGCATGTCTTTTTCCTGGTTCTCTCCCTCAGCCCCAACCAGTCCCAGCAGAAGACTGCCCCTCCCTGAGCCTGGTTCTGCTGGAGGTTTCTTCCTGTTAAAAGGGAGTTTTTCCTTCCCACTGTAGCCAAGTGCTTGCTCACAGGGGGTCGTTTTGACCGTTGGGGTTTTACATAATTATTGTATGGCCTTGCCTTACAATATAAAGCGCCTTGGGGCAACTGTTTGTTGTGATTTGGCGCTATATAAAAAAATTGATTGATTGATTGATTGAAAGCATCCTGGACTTCCGGAACATCTCAGCAGGTCCACAGGCTGATCGGCTCCATGCCCCACCACAATGATGCAGAATATCATAGATATCATGCATCAATGGAATATCATTCAAAAGGAGCCACAGCAAAAAATAAATCCTTTTTTCAAACTTTTTCAAGCCAAGGGCTATTCTACCTCAATAAATAAGTCAATAAAGTTCTCTCAGACCACCTAACTCTCCAAATACCTTAAAACAGAAGATCTGTTTCCTGCTCCAACAGAACTTTACACATTACAGCTTTTTAACTTTTTAGTTAGAATATGATTTTAATTTAAAATGTGATATTTTACCAATATACTCACAGACCACTAGGGGTCACTCATGGACCACAGACCACTGTGAGAATGGTTGCACTAAAGTCATAAATCTAATCTGATGGATACTCAGGAACTCAGCTATAATCCACACATCAGTGAATCTAATAAGGTGAAGCCAAGCACCAGGACTAGGTGGCGCTGCTTAGTATGATTCACATCCCTTTAAGACAAATGACTCCTGAGTCCAAAAGAAAATCATACAGCTCAACTATTCGAGCATTACTACAGCGGCACTCATTCAAGTGGATCCTTCTCTGCCAACAACCCAGCAGATCTACATCTATTAGATCTATTGTATCTGGACCAAACTGGCATTTGACTGGCATTTGTAGGCGGTCCCACCACACCTGTCCCCGCCCCCTCTTTCATCAAAGTTTGTTCTGAAGTTCTGGAGTTGCTGACAAAAACATTTTACCTTTTAATGTCAACAAAGGGAACTGATTCTTTTTGTAACAAATACATTTTGGAGTTACCATGGCAACAGCAAGGACTTGTGTATCTGGTAATATATTTGTCATTGTCCAACAGAATTGCGGGATGCCTTCAAAGAGTTTGACAAGGACAAAGACGGTTTCATCAGCTGTAAGGACTTGGGGAACTGCATGCGGACAATGGGCTATATGCCCACAGAGATGGAACTCATCGAACTGAGTCAGCAGATTAATATGAACTGTAAGATGACCGTCAACTAGCACCACTGCTACAGATGTTGCATCAGAACATTGAGGTCACGTTCTTTTCCAAACCTGTTTCTCTTCAGTGGGCGGACATGTTGATTTTGAGGACTTTGTGGAGTTGATGGGTCCAAAACTGGTTGCAGAAACCGCAGACATGATTGGAATAAAGGAGCTAAAAGACGCTTTCAAAGAGGTAACATTCAGTCCTGCTGTCCGATACGCTGTTGTTGGTTTTAGTCCTTATGTATTTGTCATACTTTGTCTCTATCAGTTTGATACCAATGGAGATGGCGCCATAAGCACCTCTGAGCTCCGAGATGCAATGCGGAAGCTGTTGGGCCAACAGGTAAGAAGATATTTCTTTACATTGTCATATTCTCAGTGGTTCCTGTAGACTGCATCATATACCAAAGTCTCTGTATGTATGTTTACTCTGCATGACTGGGGTGAGGCCTGATCTTTTATAGACATTTCTGACCATACCTGAGTGTTGGCCAAGTGGTTAGTGCACTTGTTTCCAGAGGAAAAGGTTGCTGGTTCAAGACCACCCCTGCCCATTCTGTATGTAATGTGGAGTTGTGTCAGGAAGGGCATCCTACATAAAACTTGTGCCAAACTAACATGCAGATCCACCTTGGGTCCTCTGTGGTTGACCCCAAGTGAAACAAGTTACTAATTACCAAAATGTTGATAATGTTCTTGCAGTCAAATCGATTTGTCATTGGCCGATCCTCAAACATTTCACCAATTCTGACCTAAGCTGGAGTTATTTTGTTCACACATAGATAAAAATACGGTTGTGGGGAGATGATTACATACGCTCATCGTGGGCATGGATGTCATGGTAACTTTGGGTTTTAATAATGTCTTTGAGCTGTTCTTTTGTCAGGATGGAAAGATTGTACAGCAAACATCATGAAGGACATACGAGGTCTATTAGAAAAGTATCCGACCTTATTATTTTTTTCAAAAACCATATGGATTTGAATCACGTAATTTATACATCTGGCAATTTATACATCTGTGGTGGCACCATCAGTGCTGAAGGTACATCCAGGTTTTGGAGCAACACATGCTGCCATCCAAGCAACGTCTTTTTCAGGGACGTCCCTGCTTATTTCAGCAAGACAATGCCAAGCCACATTCTGCACGTGTTACAACAGCGTGGCTTCGTAGTAAAAGAGTGCGGGTACTGTCCCAGCTTTTTTTAAACGTGTTGCAGACATCCATTTCAAAATGAATAAATATTTGCACAAAAACAATAAAGTTTTTCAAGTTGAACATTAGATATCTTGTCTTTGTGGTGTATTCAATTTAATATAGGTTCAAGAGGATTTTCAAATCATTGTATTCTGTTTTTATTTCCATTTTACACAACATCCCAACTTCACTGGAATTGGGGTTGTATTTAATCTGGGGTTTCTCCCCTGGGATATTTAAAAATTTGAACTGAAGGAAAGAGCAATCTTCTCATGTCTGACACACATGAACAAAGGGCTGCAGCACAAGAGCAGGCTAAATGCATATGAGTGCAGTTTAAATGCACCTCTGATACTGGGCTACTGAATAGGATTTAAAAACGTCATGCGCCTCCTTTATCCACCAAATGCAAGTATAGGTTTTATTTTTGTTACCAGCAGGACACGCGACTCATACCCAACACAGTGACATTCAAAGTCAGATTGACAAATATATAATCAGTGTTGCCACAGTTACTCTGAAAAAGTAATCCAACCTGATTACTCCTTGAAAACGTAATTTAGTTACTTTTCTGATGACTCAGTTTTAAAAGCAATTAAATTAGATTACTCGTTACTTCATTAGTTACATTCAGAGGCTGCCAACAGCCCCCCCCCCCCCAACAACTCAACATCAAAATGGTAACCTGTTTTGCCAGTACTCACTTTATAGTCAACCTTTCATAAATACTTGTTTTATAAAAAATAAATAGACATCTTTCTTGACCTCATATTTAACTGTTGACATTACTGTAACAGCAAAATTGACCATTTCTAACCAACATTATTTATAAATGTTAATGGAATTCTTTCTAACATTTTTCTAGTATTTAAATTCTTTCTAAATATCTTAGTCCTTGAAATTATTATTATTATTATTAGTAGTAGTAGTAGTAGTAGTAGTAGTAGTAGTAGTATACAGTCCAACTGTCAACCCCACTGAGGTCCTTCATCTGGGTCTCAACATAAGATCACTGTCCTCAAAATCACTGTTGATTAATGATCTAGTTATGGATCATCACTTAGATATTATTGGGTTATGTGAAAACTGGCTTAAACCTACAGCTGTCCTCCCCTTAAATGAGGGCTGCCCTCCGATGTACACATTTAGTCACATCCCTCATGATGCAAAGCAAAGTGGGGGTGTTGCTCTTATTTATAAATCTCAGTTTAGTTTATTAGTTGTTGGGGGTCATAAATATAACTCGTTTGAACATCTGATTCTCCACTCTGCCCACAATGCTACGTATTGCCAAGGTCAGAAGAATAAAAATCAGCCATATTACTTTGTCACTGTATATAGGCCCCCTGGCCCATACTCTGAATTCTTAGATGAATTTGGTGAGTTCATCTTTAACTTGTCAACTAATGCAGATAACATCCTGATGAATGGTGACTTCAGCATTCATATAAATAGGCCTTCTGATTGTGGATGTATTAGGATTCCAGCAGTGCATTCAGGATTTGATGCAAATTAGTGGAAATACCCTGGATTTGGATCTTGCATGTGGTATTGCTGTCACAAATATTTACATCATGCCTCTTGCATTGGTGGTCTCTGATCACTCACTTATTACGTTTACAGTTTCGCTGCTGTGTTTAGTGGAACAACAACCTTATTTATGTGCGGTGACACATCAACTCCTCAACTACGGCTGAACTCAAAGCTAGACTGCCTGATATCTTAGCTTTACATTTGGAAAATGCCCAATCAGTAGACAGTCTTGTTGATAGTTTAAACTCAGCGCTCATATCAGAGCGGAGGTGTGCTCAATCCATACCATCTGGGAGCACCAGGAGGCTGGGTGCGAATACGCAGACCCTTTTCTTCCTGGTTGACTCTTTCCGATTGTCCGTTAGCCTTTGGATGGTACCCGAAGGTGAGGCTGGAGGAGACTCCCAGCAGATGACAAAACTCCTTCCAGAACTGAGAAATAAACTGCGGGCCACAGTCAGAAACAATGTCCTGTGGAAACCCATGTAACCTAAAAACATGGGTTAACAATGCTTCAGCTGTTTCTTTAGTGGAAGGTAATTTAGGAAACGGCACAAAATGTGCCCTCTTGCAAAGTCGATCAACGGTGAGTATTACAGTATTTCCCTGGGAAGGTGGTAAGCCTGTTACAAAATCTACCGAGATGTGTGACCATGGTCATGGGACGGGTAGCAGTTGGAGTTCCTGCAGTGATCAGCTGGACTGACTGAGTGCAGTGAGAGATGTGATCAAGCTCATGGTCGTCCACGACATGCATCACCAGAGGACATGAGATGTGGTATAATTTAAGGTGCAGGGTCCTGGAGAGAGAGGATTGCCATAAATTAGCATCTGATCCCAGAATCAATGAACACTGGCACGGAACAGGAGGAATATTCAGAGATGAATTTGGCTGTGATCACATTCTGTGGAGTAACAAAAGAAATGGAATTCTGACTCACCCGCAGTTCTGATCTTGACTGCGCAGGGGCACCCCTGGATTGGCAATCAATGACCACATGCCCTGCCTGCCCACAGTAGAAGCAGAGGCCCTAGTCCTTATGGTGCTGCCGTTTCTTGGTGGTCAGCCAGGTGTGACCCAGCTGCATGGGTTCCTTTGTGGAAGTACGAGGAGGGCAGGAGACGGGAGGCACGCATCCCATCAAGGCCAGTCCGCCAGCTGGCGGTTGGTGCGGATAGCGAGCTCTATGAGCTCATCCAAGTTCTCCAGAAGATCAGTAACGATGAGTTGTTCCTGGATCTGAGCAGAGAGGCCCTGGAAAAACACATCTTGGTATGCCATCGGATTCCACTCGCTCTTCACTGCCAGGATGCGGAAGTTGATGGCATAATCGGCGACCCATCTGCTTCCTTGCCGAAGCCACATCAGGGAATGGGCTGCCTCTCACCCCAGTGATCTGTGCTGGAAAACCTGAAGAAGAGCGATCTGGAACACCTGGAGAGAGGCACATGCTGGGGACTGCCTGCTCCACTCTGCTGAAGCCCATGCCACTGCCTGGCCAGACAGGTGAGTTATTATGAATGCGATCTTAGTCTGATCAGATGGAAACATTGCTGACATTAACTCAAAGTGAAGTTCGCATTGGGTGAGAAAAGGTTTTGCGTCTCCAGACTCCCTTGAGAAAGTCTCAGGTCGAGACAGTTGGTTGCAAAAAATGGGAGCAGTTGTAGACGCTGGCGGGGCAGCACTCAGTCCCAGAAGTGATTGGTTGGTGGAGGCCGAGGCAGACGATGCCTAATGAGACACAGCAGCTACAAGCTGATCGATCTGCAAGCTCACAGAGGTTATGAAGGTGTCCTGCCATTTGGCAAGTTCGCTGATACCGGAAGACAGTGCAGTGAGGTGATCCTCCTGTTCCGCTAGCTGGCAGCTATGATGACGTACCACCAGCTGGAACTCATTCGAGTCTGCTGTGTCCATTGGTGGCCTGATCGTTCTGTCAGGAATGTCGGACAGAAACGGCTGGACACAAGTGCAGAACTCAACACAGTAGCTCTAGTTTAAACAGGCGTTTACTGAATAACTCAGTAAGGTCTGGTACACAGTGAGGCAGACCAAAAAGAGCAAACAGATCAGAATCATCAGGCAAAGGCCTGGTCAGTACAAACAGGCAGGTGGTGAAAAACACAACGTGGCAGCAGGATTTGAAAAAAACACAAACTCAGAGCTAGAAGTGAAGGCACAAGGTGCAACAATCAGGCAAATCACTAGTGCAACCAGTGGGGCTTAAATACACCTTGGTGATGAGCTGCAGATTGGAAACACGTGTGTGGAAAGATCCAGAAATGGGTGTGGCCCAGACAGAGTGTAATGCCCACCACCAAGCACCAAGAGATACAGCCAAGAGAGGTAGGGACAGACAAAGCCCAAGCAGGAAACACCCAGCCAGAAAAGATGCACAGACAAACTAAATTCAACACTAAGACTAAACTAAACTAAACATGGCAGACTACAAGACCAAAACACAGAACATGACAACTCAAAACTACACTCGACATGATTGCGCCACCTATATTAAAACCACGCCCTCCCAAAACACAGTCATCTTGGTTCAGTGATTACTTGCGTGACCTCAAGCATGAGGCTGGAGGTCTGGAACGAAAATGGTGCAGTTCAAAATGTGAAGTATTCCACCTCATGTGGCATGATGTTATCATAGACATGCACTACTGGCTACAAAGCAGACCCATTACTCTGATTTGATCAACAAAAACAAGCATAACTCAAAGTTCTTGTTCGACACGGTGGCAACACTTATTCATGGGCAACCACCTGTAAGTCGCTGTCCTTTTACATCACAAGATTTCTTGGATTCTTTGCCATTACTGAGGTATTACCTAGATTTACAGAATTTGATAGTATCTCACTAGGCGTGCTGACTCGTAATGTCTACAAAAAGCGCAACGTGCTTATTGTATCCTATACCAACAAAACTGTTTAAGGACCTGTGGCCCACTCTTGGGCCGAATGTGCTGGAAATTATTAATCTCTCATTAACCTCTTGATCTGTTCATAATACCCCATCACACATAGCTGGAATCACACAGAGTGGCGTCGGACTTATGAATTGGCGCACACCCGAAAGGATTCGGATTTCAGTTCCAAAATGTTCTGACAGCCATCTGCGGAAGTCGACACACTTGGTCAAAATCTGCCGGCGGCCCCAAGTGTGAAGCACATGTTCATAATTCTCTGTGCGGTCGAGATGGGACACTTATCTGACTGTGGTTCATGAGCAGTCTGAGGACCATCTAACTACAATTTACATATTCCGATGGTTGCAAAACACGATCCAAAACGATTTGAGCGTATATGACGGAACCTGGCACGGTATGCTTGCCGGTACGTCCACTATGTCCTGCACGTGCCGGTATAATAATGTCTACCCCCCCCCCCCCCCCTTTATCTTATCATGTCAACAGCGGCTAAACCGAAAGCTCTGTACACTGCTGCATGTCCATTCCTTCCCATGGGTTCCATAAATAATGTGGACTATTGTCTCCATCATAACACAGGCACCTGTGCCTCTCCATGCTGCACAGTTACACATCATTGCGCAGGCTCAGCCGGAAGGAACTCATGCATTGTAATAAATGTCCACCACCTAACTCTGGAGGAGATATCACATGGAGCTTGTGGTAGGCTGTTACACCATTAATACACATGCATCTTTTACCTCCAACAGTGGTCCAGGGGGGTTTCACAGACGAGGACATGAGGCCAGGACAGAATAGAATCCTCGCACCCAAAAGAAAAAAACAATTTCATGTGATAATTCAACCATCGCAGTGTCCAGAGTTGCGTTCTGCTGCTGAAGTGTGCCAACAAGAAAAAAGAAAGTTCCTTGGAAAGGCTCCGTCTGAGGGACTGTATGGCCCAACTGCCAGCAAACTTTGCCAGCAAACTGTCCACTTGTCTATGTGTGCCCCGTGTGTGCTTATTCTTGCTATTTGTGATGGGGGCTTTAATGTTTCAAATCTACAGTCAATCAATCAATCAATTTTTTTTTTATATAGCGCCAAATCACAACAAACAGTTGCCCCAAGGCGCTTTATATTGTAAGGCAAGGCCATACAATAATGATGTAAAACCCCAACGGTCAAAACGACCCCCTGTGAGCAAGCACTTGGCTACAGTGGGAAGGAAAAACTCCCTTTTAACAGGAAGAAACCTCCAGCAGAACCAGGCTCAGGGAGGGGCAGTCTTCTGCTGGGACTGGTTGGGGCTGAGGGAGTTGGGGCTTAAGAAATCTAATCTTGACCCTAAATCTAAATCTAATCTTGACCCTAGTGTATTGAAAAACTATCGGCCGATATAAAATCTATCATTCTGCTCTAAAATTATGGAAAGGGTGGTTTTACAGCAGCTTGTGGACCACCTTACTGAGAATAATCTTTTTGAACCACTGCAGTCTGCTTTTAGAAAATATCATTCCACAGAGACGACTCTCACACTCTCACGCATTCACAGAATGCCTATGACCCCTGAGGAACTCCACAGGTCATAGGCATTCTGTCATAGTTACCAATTTCAACAAAGTACGTCCTGTCCTCCAGATAGGACTTAAACCAGCATAGAGCAGTGCCTGAGATTCCAAACCTGTTTTCTAACCTCTGTCATGATTTGCCCCTGTTCTGTCCATGATCATTATGATTTTCTGTCAGTTTGTCTTTATTGGGTTCTTTTGTCTGCTTTTTTTTTTTTTTTTTTTTTTGATCATCTCTTTATTTTGCTTTGTCACAGCTGCTTGTTTTCTACTCATCACACTTCAGCCACATCTTGAGTTCCATTCTGGTTTGGTTTAGTCTTTGAATCACTGTCTTTGATTTTTGTTCATCATTGCTTTTGTCACAGCTTGTTGTTTTCTGTTCATCACACTCCAGCCACATGTTGAGTTCTGTTCTTGTTTAGTTTAGTTTTCATCCACTCTTTTTTGATTGTTTCATGATTGTTTATGTCACTAGTTTGATTTCTCAGGTTTACCACATTAGTCTTCGGTTGTATTATTTATGTCATTTCTGTTCTAGTTTTGGCCTTTGATTTTCTTGATGTCTGCTTTTCTATTTATGGTTAAGTATTAATCTTTTCTTGTCAAGAGTCCATGCATCCTTTGTCCATTAGTTCTTCTTGGTGTTGTTACTTCAGTATTGTTACTTTATGGTTATTAGTCCTGTCCATGTTGTCTGCACTCCCTCGTCTACACTCCCCTCTTCTGTTCTCATGTATTCACGCCCAGTTTCATTTGTATCTCTGTCTCCCTCTGATCACTGCACTCTCTTGTCCTGCACTTCCTCATCTCTGTTGACCTTGCCTTTGTCTCAGCCCTTGTAACTTTGATTGCCGTGCTCTGACCCCAGCCTGTATTTTTGACCCTTACTTTACACCTGTCTGTACCTTCACCTCTCTGACTGCCTTTTTGTGTACCAGACCCACTGCCTGAATCTTCGATAAAGCCTTTTATATCCTACCACCTGCCTGTGAGTCTGCATTGTGCCTCCTACTTCCTGCTGTGCCCAGCTCCCCTGAGAATCATGACAACTTCTAGAGTAAAATTACATGGTCCACTGTGTCAAAAGCAGCACTCAGGTCCAGCAAAACCAAAACTGAAGCTTTGCCTGCATCTGTGTTCAGGCAGATATCATTGTGACCGTGATTAAAACTGTCTCAGTACTCTGATACTTAGCTGACCTACATAAACCCTACATACTGGCCCGGGCTCTGCATTCTCAGGGTGCAGGACTACTTTGTGTCCCTATGGTGAATAAAAAGTCTGTGGGTCACAGAACTTTCTCTTATCGTGCCCCTGTTCTGTGGAATGATCTCACTGCATCAATAAAACAGTCAGATTCTGTGGAGACTTTCAAGTCCAGACTTAAGATGCACTTACATTCCCTTTTGTATGACTAGCATACTGGCATAGTGTGTGACCATGCTTTTTACTCTTTTAATTCATTTTATTAGGAAATGGAGCGTGCCGCAGCCTCAACTTTATCTAAAATCTGGGTCTATTAGTGAATCTTAGGGCTCATGGCCGGTGATCACCTTAGTATTTCTTCTGTTTTTCTTGTTGCTTAATGCTGACAAATTATACTGTGTGTAATTTGTCAGCACCTGTGTGTTTGCTCTGGGGTTTAGTAAGGTTAGACCTTACTTGTGAGGTGCCTTGAGGCAACTTTGTTGTGATTTGGCGCTACATAAAGGAAAATAAATTGAAATTATGCTGGGGGTTATGCGAGGCAGATGCAAAAAATGAAACATGTTTAATAGATGGGTAACTTTTCTTCCACAACATACCACCCGACCAACTTCTTCAACTCTCCCCCACTCATTGGTTTTGCAATGAAGTCCAGCTTTTGTTGTTTGGGTGGTTGAGGACCTCCTGGAGAAGTAGCCATGGCTTTGCTCGCAGCTCTCTCACCTTAGCACCAGGTGGTGCGATTAGCGCTTTATTGTTCTGTGCTGTGACTCCAAATGTTTTTTGTTTTTTTTTCAAATTTGACGTAGTGTTTTTGAAGCAAGATAGTATTTTGTTGACAGCACAGAGTATAATGAACCCTAATATTTGCTTTTGCTGACAGAAATTCAAAATAGTTGTTGTGAAAGTGTCGTGACACGGACCCACAACAGGGGGCGTTAATGAACGGACAATGGATAAGCCAAAAAGTAACAATTTAATGTTGTGAATCGCACAACAACGTACAGACAATAACAATATGGTGGACTGTCAATCATACACCAGGTGACGTGTGGGCAGGCTCGACGATAGAAGACGCCTGGAGAGAGAAGAGCCGGATTCCCACACAGCTTCCACCACCAACGGAGCTGAAGAACACCGGAGCCACCAAGCCCTGCGCCCCAGGTGGCCGCTGTCTTCAGCAGTCAGACCCGGTACTGCTGGCAGAGAACAGAGACAGTCCAGATGAGTGTGAGTTCGCACACTCAGTAATCCCACAGTCTGTATTAAGTAATGGAGGGAAAACCTCCACCTCCAATCACACACACTCGTGCAGCTCCTGGTCAACCACTTATCTGAGTTGGGGTGTGAGGCGAAGCCGTCGCTGTCACACCAAATGCCAATCCCTCAGATAAGGACACACTCCAGGAAAACGGCTGCAACAGAAGTTCAGGTTATTACACACAAAGTGTCAGTCAGCAGAGAAATTACCTGAATGGTAGTTGATTTCTCGGCAAGGAGGTGGAGTTGCAGTCCGGTCTTTGTAGTGGTGGTGATGGGTGACAGCTTGTGTTGATTAATGACAGCTGTCACCTCCAGCAAAGCCGACGCCCTCTCGTGCTTGAAGCCCGCACTTCAAGCAGGGCGCCATCTTGTGGTGGTGGGCCAGCAGTACCTCCTCTTCAGCGGCCCACACAACAATAGTGGCTTTATTTCCAACTACTAAAGGGCATGACGCTCTTATCCTTACGTTGTTTATGGTTTGGTCATTACATGTGAACTCTTCGCACATGTGACGTCACTCTGTGTTGGAAGAAGAAAGCAAAATCTAGATTTATACTATAAAAAACACAAAAATAATAGTAAAGCACAGGGACTTGGATGAGTAACTTTAATCTGATTACTGATTTGGAAATATTAATGTGTTACTGAATGCAGCCGGTCTACTCTGTGTCAGCGTCAGCCTGATGCTGTCAGATCTCAGAAGCTAAGCAGGGCAGGATCTAGTTAGTACTTGGATGGGACACCTCTTAGGAACACCAACAACTGTGTGTGTTTCTCCGGGTGAAATGGGAGTTGCGTCAGGAAGGGCATCCAGCGTTAAACTTGTGCAAGTTACCAATGCGGATCTTGCTGTATCCGCTGTGGTGACCCTGTCCCAAAATGGGAGCAGCTGAAATGACAACACACAGAGATTACTCATTACTGGAAAAACAAAAAACAAAAAAATGGTCAGTGTGGAATATGACCAACACAGTAATCATATTAGCATAAAGATTTTACTTAAATAAGGAATAAATAATTAACTAAACTCCCTGCAAGCAGGTGGTATTCAGTGCTCAGTCGGTATGATATGTTTTGAAGCTCTTTTTCTCCACAGGTGGGTCTGAAGGAAGCAGAAGACATCCTGAGGGACATTGACTTGAACGGTGACGGGCTCGTTGACTTTGATGGTAAGAGAGCTTTTAATCATCCCCATGCAGAACGATGTGCACGTGCTCACGTAGTGTCTCACGCGTTCTGCTGATGTCTTTTCAGAGTTTGTACGTATGATGTCTCGCTAACACTCTGAATGTGAAGCGTCATCTGTCTCTATACTTGACCAACATCGACAGAGGCCATGCTGTGATCTCTGAGCCATCCGAACCTGAACCACACTGGAACTAAAACACCGTGGACTTTATGGAGTCCACTGATAAGTATTCTTCCTGAAAAGTCTCCGGTTCAAATGAAAATTTGCTGTAGCCAAAATAATGATTGTGCAACTTATGTTTTTGGCACTTTATTTGCTACTAAATACCTTGTGTGTGATAGAATGTCTCGTCTAAACTGTTACGTGTTTTGCGTAAAGACGCCTCTGATGTACGACAAAGTCTGTTTGAATGTTTGTCTTTACATTTCGTTTTCTTGCACCACGTGCAGACTTCAGAAGTCGTAGTTTTATTGGAATGCTCTTGATGCTTCACCAAACATCATGTCTGTATTGTAATTATGTGAACGTCTGTGACTCATCACTGTGCCGGCCCAGTCGGGACAAAAGCAGATTAAAAAGATGGAAAGCAGAAGCTCTGAATGACCTTTCACAAGTATTGTTTGGAGATCTGTTGCAGGTTAACTCATATTTTGCACAGTTTTTTAGTAATATAATTATTATTATTAAAGTTTGACTCCAGATGTGCTTGTTGTTGCTACTGCTCTGCTTTGCTTCACAGTAAAAAGAAGCAGTTTCACAAAGTTTTTGGATGTTTCCAATGTTTAAATTGTTTGTCTTCAGCTTTGGGTAAAAATGAAAAATGTATCCTTTTGTACCAACCCTCACTGCCTTGCTCAAGATCATAAGAAGCCCGAGTCAAAAATCCCTACAGGATTTCAAGCTTGTAATTTTTTTTGTTGGTCCCTGTGAATTTGTAAAAATTCTATTAAAAACTTTGTTTGGGATTTTCTCAAACCTTTGGAAATATAAAATCAGTCAGAAAAAAATATAAAAAAATATCTTTGTTGAAAGATGAAGGTCTGAGTCTTCTGAGCTTTTGTTTTGGTACTTCTGGTTTTGAGTCCTGAAGGATTATTTATTCTCCATTCACGTACGTAAATCTGTCCTTGCATTTCTAATGATGTAAGGTCACTGCCCACGTGCTTACATTCTTCTCTACTTTGGCAGAGATGTTAAGTAATGTTAAGTAATGAGGGCACTGCACACGCTCAAAGGTTCCTGAGAACATCAATCATGGCAACTATTCAAGAAGTCATAACAATGTAATTGCTGGATAAGAAACTAAAGCGTCAGCAGCTGCGTCAACGAGGGCGGTCTGTGAAACCATTAAATACTTCACAACACCATTATGGATAAAAGTCTCATCAAAATTTTCCATCATTGTTAAATGTCTTTGTGGCATCTTTTTGGAAATGGTTCCGTCTCACTGGGACTTTGATACCACTGTCCCCACTGTTTCTGTTGGTATTGCTCCACCCCATTTCAGAAAACAGATCAAATATGGACAAAATGGATGCGGAGTGTGGACCGAAGGCTCCGTCCATATGTATATTTAATGTTGAATTAAATGACTCTTAAGACAAGTTTTCTCAGGTACCAAGGGTCTCCAAAGGATCCTTGGCTAATATTGGAATGATTTTGTGCCCAGTGAGCAGTTCTTCAGATAAACCCTTCAGAGGTGACATCATAGTGGGCAGAGCATTTTCCTGAGCACTTGTCCTTCATTATTGAGGACAGCCAGCAAATGAAGCAGGTCAGAGAGACACCCACGTAACACCTGGTCGCAACAGGTGGATGCTTACTTTGGCAGATAAGAATGGGCCACAGGTTTGCCTGGTTGGTCAACAGTCGGGACCCAAACTTGTTTCATGAAGCACTCAATGCAAACCTGACTTACAAAATTTGAACAGAAATATTTTAAGAATTTACATTTATTTTGGACTTGTGACTTTAGAGAACAGTTACTGTCTAAGATTTAAGGATTTACAGGAACCTGTTAGAAGGTTCAGAACTAATCCTGAAAGACTTGTTTCAAAATTTAAGTGTAGGTTTGCGTTGGAATCCGGTGGGACTTTTTGACTTGGGACGGGTTGTCCACAGTGGATATGTTGTACATGTACACGTCAGTGTCAATATGATTGTAGTTGTGGTAATGTTCCATAAATTTGTATTGTCAAAGCATCTTTTATGCATGCCAAAGAGACAACTTTATGAAATCAGTATGCACATTTGCATTTTTGTCAAATGACGTACACACAAACTTTGCCAAGTCAACTGTAGAAAATAAAATGTATTTGCATTTATGCTGTGTTCACTTTTCCTCCCTTTTCTTATTTTTGAGTTTGTTACATATAACCTTTTGAAAAATAAATCAGTGAAGGAATGTTTCTGTGAAGGCTCTTAGTTGTCCAGGTGGTTTCCATAGTAGATCAGCTTGAATCTTCAAATGGACTGGGTTGCTTGACGCAAGAACGTAGGAGGATAGGACATAGGAGGGTGCTAACTAGAGCACAACAGGTGCTAATTAGAGCAATTGTTAATCACTAGCCTATAGCAGTCTGCCTCTTCGTAGGAGGGGTCTGGGTAGGTTTAAAAACTCCA
Organism: Thalassophryne amazonica; assembly: GCF_902500255.1. Classification (NCBI taxonomy): domain Eukaryota; kingdom Metazoa; phylum Chordata; class Actinopteri; order Batrachoidiformes; family Batrachoididae; genus Thalassophryne; species Thalassophryne amazonica. The sequence goes on along the minus strand of NC_047107.1, from coordinate 6,354,626 downwards.
GCTTTTGCTGGCTTCTGTTATTCTTCTCTACAAGAGTCAAGACAGAAGTCAGACTACCAGAGCAAGAAATTTAGCTGAAGAAGCTTCTGCGATTACAAGCGAAACGTCCTCGTGTCAAGCAACCCAGTCCAGTCGAAGATTCAAGCTTCTCTACTATCAGTGAAGGAAGGACTAGATTCTGAGGCCTGACCTTGCCTATTTCCCAGTCCTCCTCCCAACTGCAATCCCAGTTTCTGCTGTTTCCATGCCTTGATGTAAGAGTTGTGATGAGTGAAAAGGCTCACGATTTTAATCCGTAGTGATATTGTACAGAATTCTTGAAAAGTCTTTTTCACTGAAGTGTTGGGGTACTTAAAAGGCGCATTCAAAAAGTATCCAACCTAATTTTAAGCCACGGTAACAAATGAAGCGTGTGAGTTTTGGTTTGGTTGGTAGGTGTAGGGAACCTTCTTGCACATGCCTGAATTTTTTCAGCTGCGAGCACTCGGCCTCAGAGTAAACACCTGCACTGAGCACCTGTCCAATTCTCATTTGCAGAACCAACTGTGTCTGAAAGCAGCGGTGGGCACAGCTAACCAAAAAGTTAGCTTCAATAACAGTTAATCCACTAACTAAACCCCTAAAGAAAAATAAGCAGAAGCTACAGATAAAAGCTAAGCCAATAACTCTCAGTATTGATTTCAGTACACTAGCAGCTACTGACACAACAACGAGCCAGCACTTCTGAGTCAGATTAGCTTTCTCTCAGGCAAAGTTGTTGTATGGCTGGGGGGCCTGGCTGCCTTTTTGTTTCTGTCTTTTGTTTTTCCTTCCAGGTGGCTTGCATTTGGGACTGAGTGGCTGTGTTGCTGAGGTTATCAGGACCTCACCCTGATCACCTGCGGCTCGTCAGGACTCACAGCTGAGGTGCATCTATATGGATTGGAACATGGTGGCATTTAAGACTGGAGTATACAGTGTGTATTTGCCAGAGACTCGACCTTGTGACCAGACGGGTGAGATCGTCGTCTCGGGAGCCATCTCATCATCAGTGGATGCAGAGAACGTCCAGGGTTTGATGCACGGTCTGTGAAAGAGGAGGGGGTGAGGTCTCACGCTCGTCAGCACACTTCCTGAGGTACGTTAGATTTTGTGACTAACATTTATACAGTCAGTAAATGTGGTGTCCCTCACACCTTTATTATATTGAGCTGTACGTTAGTCATGTATCGGCTTCCACTGCAGTGGAGTTTGGTGAACTGGATGTTCCATGCCTGCAGGTTGGGAAGCTGATTAGTAATCAAGCCAGGAAGTGTTTGCTGTTTGTACACCTTTAAGTGTTCTCTCTGTGTGTAGAGTGTGGACTCAGATAATGGTTCCTTCTTTCACAGACTCGGTTTGTTGCGGCCACCTGGGGGGTGTCGGCGGGGTCCTTGGGTCCGAACAGCTTCTGGCTCCGGACCGTTAGCGCTGCTGGGAGCGCACCACGCCAGACCGCACTTTCTTTTGTTATTTTTTGTATCACTGTTATGTATTAAATTCAGTTAGCCTTTGTACCGTGCTCTGCTTATTTCATACTGGGTCCTTCAAACGCTGGTCGGTTCTCTGAGCTGCGTCCGACACATAACAAAAGTGACCTAATGAATGAGAAGAAGAAGAAGAAGGCGGAGGAGGACAACTTCTCTTTACACCATACGGACATGCCAGCATATCACACAAGTCATCAACAGGGATACAGTTTTAACTTATGGTTAAAACTTTAACCAAACCAATTCCAGACAAGTTATTTAAATTAACATCATGTCTGGTGTTTTGTAAAGTGAAAATATCGGCTGTATGTTTTAGTTTTAAAGTAATGCACTAATTTTGAAGGTTTTAGTGTTTGGACACACATGTAGTAAAATAAGTTTTACATTTAATGGGGTCATAAATGTAAATTGAAGTAAACAGACAGTAAAACTGGTTGTTCAAAATATCTGAATAAATTACTTCTGGTTTGGTATGTCATCCAGCAGAATTATACACCACAGTACAATAATTTGTGATAAAATGTTACATCTCAACCCTAAACCTCGTATAGCCAGAATTCCTTGATGTAATGGTGCTATCACCGAAGTGACTAAACCACCTTGTTTATGTTAAATACCATTTGCTAAAATCTCATTTTAGATATGATTATTCCATCATCTTTGTAAAGATTCAGCCAGGTGTAGTGTGCAGTGTCTTCTGGAGTGACAAATCCCAATTTTAAAATTCTAGAAATGAACCATCATTGCACCAAAGTATCAATGACAAAATGTTTTTTACTGTTGACAGCCTGAAGTGACACAAAATTATGACATAATCACATAAGTCAAATTGTTGACTGCAACTAAAAGAAGAGCAAATACAAAAAAAAAATAATAATAATAATCTGTGCAACACAAACTATGCAAAAGTTCCATGTGTGTTCCATAGTTCTGGGGTGGGGGCGCAGGTCACACGTCCCGGTCATGCATCGCGTGCACAAGGTCACCCAGCACGCCAAGGAATGCCTGATTAAATGCAGCTTCCGCCTCCGTTGCTTCATCGAGGATCGGATGTGTTGATGACACCAAACCCAGTTCAGCTTCAACCTCATCGTTCAGGATGGACAGATTCTCCTGCTGGAACAGGTTCCTTTTTCTCTTGCCTGGACAATAATGAAGGTAGAAATGGGAAGTGATTAACAAATGCAAGTTTAAAATGTGTTTAAAATTAATTTAAAATATTTATTGCCATCTAGTAGATTGCACTAAGCGAACGAATAGCGACCGTGTCACAGTTGGATGCTATTCACACTCCCATCCAGTAGATGGCAGTGTTCTATGGATTTTGATCCATCTACTGGATGGTCATGGTTGCTATTCATTGCGCTGAATGGCACTCAACAAACAGAATTTTCGGTTTTGCAAAAGCCTTTTTTTTTTTTTACAAATGAAAAAAATGACATTTACAAATACACATTTATTTGTAAAAACCAACACACACAGTAACGTGCGTTTTTTTTTTGTTTTTTTTTTACAAATAAATAAACCAGTGATGAGGAGGCTCATTTTCCCATAATGCCTTTTGTCATTTGTGATTTTTAATGCTCAAACCTTCAGAATTAGTGAACTAATTTAAAACTAAAGGATATTTGTGATATTTTTACAAAGTGAAAATATCACAAATATCCTTTTATGTCAATGAACTGTCTGGAATTTGTTTTGTTTATAAATTAAAACCATAAGTGAAAACCACTTTGCCTTTGATATCACTTGTCACTTGTCTGGGGCACTGTTTTTTTTTTTGTTTGTTTGTTTGTTTTGTTTTTGGTTTTTGTTTTGTTTTGTTTTTGCAGTGGCATGGTAGCCCGTCTCCTTCTGCTGGGGTAGAGTCAAGCTCAGCTCCTCACAGCTGCTTGACTGCTGCAAAACATGTAACAGACAGGAACTAACGCGTATAATTTTAAAGGTTTATAAATGTTTTTGGCTTTACTAACTATGCCAGCAAAAAAATGTTAGCAAAACTATATTTAGTAGAAGCTAATTGGCCCATTGATAGTTTTTGAAGTTAGAAGCTAATCTGCTAACAAAAAAGTTAGGTTTGATAATTAGTGTATTAGCGGAATTGTGCCCACCACTGACTCTGCCCCCCCCCCCCCCCCAAAAAAATTAATTTCATGTGGCTAATGGCTTTTTTGAAGAACAGGACTTCTCAGAAAAATTTATACCAAATTTGGCACTTATGGCACTTAAGGGCCCTGTCCCACTTGCGTTTAGGATGATTTGCATATGGATTGCGCACAAAATTGGCCCATATTTGCCAAACAACTGCAATATCCGTGTAACATGCCTGTATGAGTTGGCACGCATGTCCGCAGCCAGGATTTTTGAGCTGTTCAAAAATCTGAATGCGGATGACATCCGCCTTACATACTCCATATATACTCAATTCATACACAATACATACTCACTCTATGCGCTGTATATCTGCCGTTAACCACTGATATCCGCAACTGACGGGGATTTGCGGCTTGGCAGCGGACCAGGACAGTGTGTAAAACAGATATATATCGTGCCCATCATGTCCACATAACAAACTAAAATATGTTGTAGCAAATGCATACAGATTGGCCACGAATAAAGCGTTTTTATTACATCTGCTTTGCAGCTGATTTGCGGACAATCTGTGAATGCATAACAAACACGTCACGTAAACCCAAAGTACTAGATGTGGCAGAAAGCGACCTACCTGCCAGTCAGTGCCGGTCCAGCTGTGTAGATCCACAAAGACATAGCTGCTGCAATCCAGGACTTTTATTTAACACCAACAAAAGGAAGAGTAGCTGTTCAGCCACAACTCACGCTGAAGTCTATTTTCTGTGACACTCTCAAAAAAAAAAAAAAACACCGTCTCACACCCCGAGCGGCTTCCCCCCTCCCGCTCCCCAAACTCATGAACAGTTAACCCTCAAATGACAACATGAACATTAACTCTGTGATCAACTTGTCCAAGTCCATAAAATGCTCCAGAGGCTGTATTGTTGGTGTGAATAGTGATGCCGATGGCCCGAGTGCGCTTCTTTTATGACCGCAATGCAGATGCCGTGCACGTGCAACACGTGCGCGATGCATTCATAATACACCCGTAATACTGCCGTGATAATCTCAATGTGTCGGATCAGTTTCCTCACTACATGCATTATATAACCGTGACTGTTCATCATATATTCCCTATATATTATTAATACATCAGTAATTCATACTGGGACATTTGTCATTTTTGGCCATTTTACGGACGACATCGAACGCCCGCAATTTGTATACTCAATTCATGTGCAATTAATCCTCTCCCCAGTGGGACAGGGCCCTAAGGCCACAGTCACGTGAGCTATAAGTGACAGCAAGTGACAGAGGAAAAGCGGTGACTTGTTGTTCATTTTCAGTCAGAGTGGCCTTTTTTGCAGTGACAAGAGACAATGGTCAAAATGGATCTGAAGTCGATTTTCTGCAAATACTGAATGACACGACATGGCAACAGCCAATCAGACTGAAAAGGTCAGCTGTCCAGAATTAGTTTTGTTTATAAATTAAAACCATAAGTGAAAACTGCTTTGCCTTTGATGTCACTTGCCACACATCTGGGGCACTGTATGTTTTTTTCTTTGTAGTGGTGTGGTTGCCCGCCTCTTTCTGCTGGGGTAGAGTCAAGCTCAGCTCCTCACAGCTGCTTGATTGCTGCAAAACACATAACAGACAGGAACTAACAACTATAATTTTAAGGTTTATAAATGTTTTTGGCTTTACTAACTATGCCAGCAAAACATGTTAGCAAAACTATATTTAGTAGAAGTTAATTGGCCCATTGATAGTTTTTGAAGTTAGAAGCTAATCTGCTAACAAAAAAGTTAGGTTTGATAATTAGTGGATTAGCGGAATTGTGCCGACCACTGACTCTGCCCCCCCCCAAAAAAAATTAATTTCATGTGGCTAATGGCTTTTTTGAAGAACAGGACTTCTCAGAAAAATTTATACCAAATTTGGCACTTATGGCACTTAAAGCCACAGTCACATGAGCTATAAGTGACAGCAAGTGACAGAGGAAAAGCGGTGACTTGTTGTTCATTTTCAGTCAGAGTGGCCATTTTTTGCAGTGGCAAGAGACAATGGTCACTGTGATGTCAACTGGGTGGGGCCAAAATGGATCTGAAGTCGATTTTATGCAAATACTGAATGATGTGACACGGCAACAGCCAATCAGAGTGAAAAGGTCAGCTGTCCAGAATTAGTTTTATTTATAAATTAAAACCATAAGTGAAAACTGCTTTGTCTTTGATGTCACTTGCTACACATCTGGGGCACTGTATGTTTTTTTTTCTTTGTAGTGGTGTGGTAGTCTACCTCTTTCTGCTGGGGTAGAGTCAAGCTCAGCTCCTCACTGCTGCAAAACATGTAACAGACAGGAACTAACAGGAATAATTATAAGGTTTATAAATGTGTTTGACTGTACTAACTATCAGTGGTGGACGCAGCTAACCAAGAAGTTAGCTTCGATAACCATTAATCTGATAACTGAAAAGTTATCTTTTATGATGCTAAATAAATTTTTATTACAGATAACTGATAACCGAAAGCTTTTAGTATTGATAGACGCGGCCACATCAGATTACATTGTTGGATTCTCATAAACCAGTTTCACTTTCACTTTTCGCTGCTGGGTAAATTCAAGGATCACAAACACAGAAGAATGCACGAAAAATGGATGAATAAAAAATAAAACCCCAAACACTGTCATCATCTTTCAAAAGCAGTAAAACACAGTTTTAGAAGTCACAGTTTAGCTTGGTATTATATACACAAACTAAAAAGCTGCTGCTTTTTTCCACACATTTTGAACCATTAATGCGTTGATTGGCAGAGTAAAAGACACATTAGTAAATATAAATTCTTACCTGTTAGTTTCAGTGGGATTCATCTGAAGAAATAAAGCATCCTTTTTTAAAATTCAAAACATTGTCTAAACGGTGACGAAAAGTCCCTTTGTACACACAGGTGCGCCGTGAGAGCTCTTCTCCCCAACTGAGTCTTGACAATCACATTATCCCGTCAGCCACAAAGAAGTAAAATTAAAAAATGTTAAAATTAGTCTGTTTTGTTTGCGTCGAGTGGACGGTAACAGTGTAACGTTCAAAGCAGTGATGCATGATAACAGGTTTCTGTTGCCCCATTTTTCGGGGCAACAGAAACCGATAAACCGATAATTCAACGATAACATGTATTAACATATGTATTAACATATATTTCCTCCCAATTTAGAAATAGTAAAACTGTACAAAATGTACCAACTCTTCCAAATATTTGTGAAGCATTAACTTTCATTTTGAGAATATTTGTCCTAGTACAGCACTGACTCAAAAACCATTGTGTAGAGCATAAAGCTAAGATTTAATGACACTTTAATACTCAAATGCTGACAACCAGCAACTCAGAAATTTCACAAAGAGAACGTTTGTGCAATTTTGTTTTAAAAGCAACATATATTTAAAGACCAATAGAACTAAGCCAAGAACACGTTACATTAGTTTAACATCAACTTCATTGTAACAAGTGGAGCCACATCTTCTGATAAACAAAAAACATTTTAGCTTATAAAATTATAAAATACGAGGTCTGTTAGAAAACTATCTGACCTTTTTATTTTTTTAAAAACTATATGGATTTGAATCATGTGCGCTTGCATCAGCCAAGCTTGAACCTTCGTGCGCATGTGTGACTTTTTTCACGCCTGTCGGTTGCTTCATTCGCCTGTGGACAGGCTTTGAGTGAGCACTGGTCCACCCCCTCGTCAGATTTTCATTGTCAGGGAAATGGCTGAGCGACTGCCGCTTTGCTCCATGAAAATTTTTTCAGAAACTGTGTGAGACAGCCAGGTGGAAACCATTCGCAAAATTCAGATGGCTTTCGGTGAAGATTCTATCGGCGTCGCACAGATTAAGGAGGATTACAACCAGATTAATGACAGGCCACAGCAGCGGAGGGCGCGGCCATGGACGGGATGAAACGACCAGATCATTTCCAAAGTGAAGGCTGTGTTGATCCGGGACATCGTGTGGCTACCAGAGAAATTGCAGAAGAGGTGGACATCAGCACTTTTGTGGCACATTCCACTGTTACAGGAGATTTTGTAATGAAAGACGTGTGGAGGATTTCACGCGTCGGCACAGAGCCATTCATGGCGCTCAACAAAAAAAACACCTCCATGTTGGAAGTCTCACAGGACATATTGTGGCATGTCCAGCTGTTACACAATTTCTCGGATACTCACTCGACTGAAAGCCATCGAAAGCCATCTGAATCTTCTGAATGGTTTCCAACACAGAGGTGTTTTTTTTTTTTTGCGCGCCACTCGGTGCGCCGCGCGCCCTCCGCCGCTGTGGGCCGTCTTTAAAAAGGTTTTAACACTCCTTAATCTGTGTGACGCCGACAGAATCTTCACCGAAAGCCATCTGAATCTTTCGAATGGTTTCCAACTGGCTGTCTCTAACAGTTTCTGAAACAAATTTCATGTAGCAAAGTGGCAGTCTCTCAGTCATTTCCCTGACAATAAAAATCCGACGAGGGGGGTGGACCAGTGCTCACTCAAAGCCTGCCCACAGGCGAATGACGCAACCAACAGGCGTGAAAAAACTCACACATGCGCACGAAGGTTCAAGCTTGTCTGATGCAATCACACATGATTCAAATCCATATAGTTTTTGAAAAAAATAAAAAGGTCGGATACTTTTCTAACAGACCTCGTAGGCAGTGCAAGTGCCAGCTAATTTTGAAATAGCACCACTCAAATACAAAAACATTCAAGATGTCAGGGTTAAAATAAAGCATTTCCCTTCTAGGAATCATAAAACATAAAAAAGTAACACAACCTAAACAAGGTCTTGCTGAGAAATAAAATATTTATTTCTCAAAATATAACCTTAAATGTAAAATACATTAAACTATAATTAACTATAAATTAAATAATAAAGTAGTGCATTAAGTGTCTCCCCTCAGGAATGACAAGATTCAGTTACAGAACATAAAAAGATCCAAGTTAAACGATTCATGAAAGGCAACAAAAACTTATGTGCCCAGATTACTCCTCCGCTACAACTGAACAGGTTGTAATGTTTTGACCTTATGTTCATTTAATTTTTTTTTTCAATTCAGGACAAATAAGTGGAAGATTTTTCTTCACAAACAGAATCATCTCTGCCTTCTCACATCCTAATTGGTTTCTTTTTTCGTCCATCACATTAGCAGGTGCAGAAAACAAGCGTTCACTGTCAACGCTTGTGCAAGGGGCAGACAGGTACAGTCGTGTTCAGAATAATAGTAGTGCTATGTGACTAAAAAGATTAATCCAGGTTTTGAGTATATTTCTTATTGTTACATGGGAAACATGGTACCAGTAGATTCAGTAGATTCTCACAAATCCAACAAGACCAAGCATTCATGATATGCACACTCTTAAGGCTATGAAAATGGGCTATTAGTAAAAAATGTAGAAAAGGGGGTGTTCACATTATTAGTAGTGTGGCATTCAGTCAGTGAGTTCATCAATTTTGTGGAACAAACAGGTGTGATTGAATCAGGTGTCCCCTATTTAAGGATGAAGCCAGCACCTGTTGAACATGCTTTTCTCTTTGAAAGGCTGAGGAAAATGGGACGTTCAAGACATTGTTCAGAAGAACAGCATAGTTTGATTAAAAAGCTGATTGGAGAGGGAAAAACATATACGCAGGTGCAAAAAAGTATAGGCTGTTCATCTACAATGATCTCCAATGCTTTAAAATGGACAAAAAACCAGAGACGCGTGGAAGAAAACGGAAAACAACCATCAAAATGCTAATTTATTTGCAACAATCCCCCGCAAAGTCTCTCTGTTAAATAAAAGACATGTGCAGAAGAGGTTACAATTTGCCAAAGAACACATCAACTGGCCTAAAGAGAAATGGAGGAATATTTTGTGGACTGATGAGAATAAAATTGTTCTTTTTGGGTCCAAGGGCCACAGACAGTTTGTGAGACAATCCCCAAACTCTGAATTCAAGCCACAGTTCACAGTGAAGACAGTGAAGCATGGTGGTGCAAGCATCATGATATGGGCATGTTTCTCCTACTATGGTGTTGGGCCTATATAGCACATACCAGGTATCATGGATCAGTTTGGATATGTCAAATTACTTGAAGAGGTCATGTTGCCTTATGCTGAAGAGGACATGCCCTTGAAATGGGTGTTTCAACAAGACAATGACCCCAATCAATCAATCAATTTTATTTATATAGCGCCAAATCACAACAAACAGTTGCCCCAATAATTACAGAAAAATTACAGAAAAACCCCAAAGGTCAAAACGACCCCCTGTGGGCAAGCACTTGGCGACAGTGGGAAGGAAAAACTCCCTTTTAACAGGAAGAAACCTCCAGCAGAACCAGGCTCAGGGAGGGGCAGTCTTCTGCTGGGACTGGTTGGGGCTGATGGGAGAGAATCAAGAAAAAGACATGCTGTGGAAGAGAGCAGAGCTCAATCACTGATTAAATGCAGAGTGGTGCATACAGAGCAAAAAGAGAAGGAAACACTCAGTGCATCATGGGAACCCCCCAGCAGTCTAAGTCTATAACAGCATAACTAAGGGATGGTTCAGGGTCACCTGATCCAGCCCTAACTATAAGCTTTTGCAAAAAGGAAAGTTTTAAGCCTAATCTTAAAAGTAGAGAGGGTGTCTGTCTCCCTGATCTGAATTGGGAGCTGGTTTCACAGGAGAGGAGCCTGAAAGCTGAAGGCTCTGCCTCCCATTCTATTCTTACAAACCCTAGGAACTACAAGTAAGCCTGCAGTCTGAGAGCGAAGCGCTCTATTGGGGTGATATGGTACTATGAGGTCCCTAAGATAAGATGGGACCTGATTATTCAAAACCTTATAAGTAAAAAGAAGAATTTGAAATTCTGTTCTAGAATTAACAGGAAGCCAATGAAGAGAGGCCAATATGGGTGAGATATGCTCTCTCCTTCTAATCCCCGTCAGTACTCTAACTGCAGCATTTTGAATTAACTGAAGGCTTTTCAGGGAACTTTTAGGACAACCTGATAATAATGAATCACAATAGTTCAGCCTAGAGGAAATAAATGCATGAATTAGTTTTTCAGCATCACTCTGAGACAAGACCTTTCTGATTTTAGAGATATTGCGTAAATGCAAAAAAGCAGTCCTACATATTTGCTTAATATGCACATTGAAGGACATATCCTGATCAAAAATGACTCCAAGATTTCTCACAGTATTACTAGAGGTCAGGGTAATGCCACCCAGAGTAAGGATCTGGTTAGACACCATGTTTCTAAGATTTGTGGGGCCAAGTACAATAACTTCAGTTTTATCTGAATTTAAAAGCAGGAAATTAGAGGTCATCCATGTCTTTATGTCTGTAAGACAATCCTGCAGTTTAGCTAATTGGTGTGTGTCCTCTGGCTTCATGTATAGATAAAGCTGGGTATCATCTGCGTAACAATGAAAATTTAAGCAATACCGTCTAATAATACTGCCTAAGGGAAGCATGTATAAAGTGAATAAAATTGGTCCTAGCACAGAACCTTGTGGAACTCCATAATTAACCTTAGTCTGTGAAGAAGATTCCCCATTTACATGAACAAATTGTAATCTATTAGATAAATATGATTCAAACCACTGCAGCGCAGTGCCTTTAATACCTATGGCATGCTCTAATCTCTGTAATAAAATTTTATGGTCAACAGTATCAAAAGCAGCACTGAGGTCTAACAGAACAAGCACAGAGATGAGTCCACTGTCTGAGGCCATAAGAAGATCATTTGTAACCTTCACTAATGCTGTTTCTGTACTATGATGAATTCTAAAACCTGACTGAAACTCTTCAAATAGACCATTCCTCTGCAGATGATCAGTTAGCTGTTTTACAACTACCCTTTCAAGAATTTTTGAGAGAAAAGGAAGGTTGGAGATTGGCCTATAATTAGCTAAGATAGCTGGATCAAGTGATGGCTTTTTAAGTAATGGTTTAATTACTGCCACCTTAAAAGCCTGTGGTACATAGCCAACTAATAAAGATAGATTGATCATATTTAAGATCGAAGCATTAAATAATGGTAGGACTTCCTTGAGCAGCCTGGTAGGAATGGGGTCTAATAAGCATGTTGATGGTTTGGAGGAAGTAACTAATGAAAATAACTCAGACAGAACACACAAGCACACTAGTAAACGAGCAAAATCTTTGTTCCAAACCAACAAAATTAATGCTTCGCAGATGTGAAGAAATCATGAAAAACTGTGGTTATACAACTAAATACTAGTTTAGTGATTCACAGGATTGCTAAAAAAGCAGTTTGAACATAATAGTTTTGAGTTTGTAGCGTCAACAACAGATGCTACTATTATTGTGAACACCCCCTTTTCTACTTTTTTTTAAATAATAGCCCAATTTCATAGCCTTAAGAGTGTTTTGAACATAACAGTTTGTAGCATCAACAGCAGATGCTACTATTATTGTGAACACCCCCTTTTCTACTTTTTTTACTAATAGCCCAATTTCATAGCCTTAAGAGTGTGCATATCATGAATGCTTGGTCTTGTTGGATTTGAGAGAATCTACTGAATCTACTGGTACCTTGTTTCCCATGTAACAATAAGAAATATACTCAAAACCTGGATTAATCTTTTTAGTCACATAGTACTACTATTATTCTGAACACTACTGTAGGTCAATCAAATGATCAAATATTTTCATTTCAATATTTACCTGCTCTTCCATTTGTTTTGTTTTTTTTCTGGCTGACCAACTCCATCTGTGTTTTCCTCTATTATTTCAGCATACATCTCAAGGAGAGAATTGCTTCCACCTGCAACAGGCTGACTCAATCATCCTTACATCTGTAAAAACAAAAATAAGTAATTACCAATGTTAAATAATACGTTTGTTGACAGATAAATTGGGATAAGTAAACAAAGAATAGTACCTGAAATATCACACACTTGTTGGCTCTTTAATTCCTCCAACAGCATGTTCTTTGAATTTTCTTGAGCTTCAGTAGTGAAGTAGCGGTCCTTATATCTTGGATCCAACAATGTGGAAATTAAATACAAGGGCTCTTCATCAATGTGACCAAATCTTCTGCTGACAGCCTCCAGTAAGGTGCTCTTTGCAGTTTTTACACCTTGGTCAGAGGTACAAGTCTTGTTCAAAAGTCTCTTCAAGGCTTGGATGGCTGGGATCACATCTGCCGTTGTAGCTGAAGCCTTGCTAGTGTCCCGAGTTAGTTGTTCACAGGGGTCAAGAATGGTCAGTATATTTTCAATAAGTGTCCACTGGTATGAATTCAGCATTGCTGGCGATTTTCCATCCACTCCATATACAGCCAGTATTTGTTTTTGCTGCAACAGACTTTGTAGCATATAGGCTTAACACCTAGCTGGGTTTGTAATGTTGAGAGAGCAGTAGTGGCAACTTGTGACTGTTTAAAGTGGCCAACAATTTTTCATCCAATTGAGATACAATCAGCCACACTCCTCTGACTTAGCACAGCTTCATTTATAGCACGTTGCAGTGTGTGTGCCACGCCACCCAGACTTGAGAGTTGACACAGATCCATTGCTTTTATCATGTTCTTAGCATTATCCCGCAGGACAACATGTACCTTATCTTTTACAATATCCCAGTGCTTAAACATCTTCTCAAAGGAATCACAAATTGCTTGTGCCGTGTGGGACCTGGGGAGCTCTTGGGCGTGTAGAACAGCCTTTTGAAGTTTAAAGTCTTTGTCAATCCATTGTGCTGTCATGCTTAACATGCTCGACTGGCTCACGTCTGACGTCCAAATGTCTGTTGTGAAGCTGAAATAGTTACAGTCAGACGCATCTTTCATCAGCAGACTGTGAATGTGTGTGGCCACCACATCGTATAGCGCAGGTAGGCAAGTGTCTGCAAAGTAGCGGCGACTTGGAATCTCGTAGCGGGGTTCAACGTGCCGCATTAGCTGACAAAATCCTTTGTCTTCAACGACTGAAAAAGGCTGGTCATCAAGCGTAATAAACGGTATGATTTTGTCATCAAATACTTTTGCTTTCTTTGATACACTTCCTTGATAGTTAGCGGCCCCGTAGCTTTACGTGTTCCACCGTTGCCCCCGGTACTTTTAGTGTTAGCAGAACAGGTGGCCTCGTATTGAGTCCATAAATCTCCATGATGGCGAAATTTTAAGGTGACTTATCAGATTTGTTGTGTTAAAGCTCGTTGCCTTTTTCCGTCCCCGTGAAACTTCTGCAGAGCATGCATTGCACACTGCCAATGAAATGTTCTCCTGAGACACGGTAAAGAAAGCCCAAACAAACGACGCCATTTTCTCTGTTTTCTAAACACACCACTCTGCGCACACAGCGCGTCACACACAGCACGGTCAGAGAAAGGAGGGGTTGAGGAATACCAGGCGCACAGCACTCAGATCAATGGTAAAACGGGAATGAAGAGTCTTTATTATTATCTGCAAATTTTTTAATTATCGGAATTATCTGCACGATGTCACAAAGGCCATTATTATCGGCCACCGATAGTTATCGTGCATCCCTAGTTCAAAGTGAACCTGACCTACACTACCCACAATGCTCCCTGCGTCAACCAGCCAATCACATCTTGCACTAAATGATGATGTCATCAGCAAGCGACAGGCAGCCAGTCTGCCACAAATACACAACAGACAGACTAAAATGTTTGATTTTAGGGTTTACAGACATTTTTGACCACTAAACTTTGCTCACTTTATCAGCAAAAAAGTTATCGGACTGAAAGTTATAGGAACTAAATTTATTTGAAGATAACTGGTCCGATGATGGTTTTAAAACTTACCTGAAAAGTTAATCCGCTAGCAAAAGCATTAGCTTTGATAAATATCTGTTATCGGATTAGCTAAACTGTGCCCATTATTGCTAACTATGCTAGCAAAAAATGTTAGCACACTAAAAGTTAGCAAAACTAAATTTAGCAGAAGCTAATTGGTCGACTGATAGTTTTCGAAGTTAGCTGAAAAGCTAATCTGCTAACAAAAAAGTTTGCTTCGCTAATTAGTGGATTAGCGGAACTGTGTCCGCCACTAACTCTGCCCCCCCCTCCCCCCACAAAAAAACTGAAATTACATATGGCTGGCTTTTTTTGAAGAACAGGACTTCTCAGAAGAATTTATACCAAATGTGGCACTGATAGCACTTACTGTATAACCGCGGTCACATGAGCTATAAGTGACAGAGGCAAAGCGGCAACTTGTCGTTCATTTTCAATCAGAGTGGCCATTTTTGCAGTGGCAAGAGACAACGGCCGCTCTGACGTCAGCTAGGTGGGGCCAAAATCGACCTGAAGTCAATTTTATGCAAATACTGAATGACGGGACATGACGATAGCCAATCAGAATCAACAGGTCAGCTGGTTGTGAGCTCGAATAAAATACGAGGTCTGTCAATAAAGTATAAGTCCTTTTTATTATTTTCCAAAACTATATGGATTTCATTCATATGTTTTTACGTCAGACATGCTTGAACCCTCGTGCTCATGCGTGAGTTTTTCCACGCCTGTCGGTGACGTCATTCACCTGTGAGCACTCCTTGTGGGAGGAGTCGTCCAGCCCCTCGTCGGAATTCCTTGTCTGAGAAGTTGCTGAGAGACTGGCGCTTTGTTTGATCAAAATTTTTTCTAAACCTGTGAGACACATCGAAGTGGACACGGTTCGAAAAATTAAGCTGGTTTTCAGTGAAAATTTTAACGGCTGATGAGAGATTTTGAGGTGATACTGTCGCTTTAAGGACTTCCCACGGTGCGAGATGTCGCGCAGCGGTCCCAGGCGCCGTCGTCAGCCTGTTTCAAGCTGAAAACCTCCACATTTCAGGCTCTATTGATCCAGGACGTCGTGAGAGAACAGAGAAGTTACAGAAGAAGTCGGTTTCAGCATTTTATCCGGATATTCCACTGTTAAAGGAGATTTTTTTAATGAAAGACGCAGCCGGTGCGGTGCAGCGGCACAGGAAAAACACCTCCGTGTTGATAACCATTTGTAAAATCCAGGCGGCTTTTGATGGCTTTCAGTGGAGTGAGTATATGAGAAATTGTTTAACAGCTGGACATGTTCCAACTTGTCCTTAAGGCTTCCAACAGAGGTGTTTTTCCTGTGGCGGAGCGCCGCGGCGGCTGCGAGCCGACGCTGCCATCAAAATCTACTGCGCAGATTTTGATGACATTTTCACCACAGATAAATATTAGGCCAAGGTAGACTCCATTAAATTTTGGAGGTGATCCGGATCCAGATTCTGGATCAAGGTTTTGCTTTATATAGACTTTAAAGGATTATGTCAAAACTACTTCATGGATTCTCACCAAATTTGCACCACAGATAGATATTAGGGCATGGAAGACTCCACTGGATTTTGGAGGTAATCCGGATCCAGATTCTGGATCAGAATTTCAATTTGTTTGCTTCACTTTGTTGGATTTTGAGGAATATGTTGTGTGGGCTGCTAAAGAGGAGGTACTGCTGGCCCACTACCAAAGGGCGCCCTGCCTGAAGTGCGTGCTTCAGGCACGAGAGGGCGCTGCCGCCTCACAGGAACAGCCGGGGTGACAGCTGTCACTCATCAACTATGACAGGTGTCACCAATCACCAGGTCATCAACCACACACACAAAAGCCGGACGACATCTCCACCTCGTCGCTGAGATATCATCTACCTCTATGGTAAACTCTCAGCCGTTTGACTGTGCCGTACGCACGTGATCTCTTTTCTGAGTGTTTGCAGGAGTTTCTGTAGCTGCTGTCAGCTGGGTGCTGAGTTTTGTGGTCCGTGTAGGAGTGACGTTCTTCATCCCTCACGCCAAAACGATAAGTAGCTCTCAGGCTCTGCACAACTGTGTTCTGTGTTAAAGGTGGAGGTGTTGTTCCCACCTGGAAAGATAACTTGCTGACTGTTTACTGGGTGTGTTGTCACACACTCATTACTTCTGTCTTCTGCTTCCTGCCAGCAGTACCAGATCCGACAGTCGGAGACGGTGACCACCTGGGGACTCGGGACTTGGCGGCTCCAGTATCCTTCGGGTTCGGTGGCAGTGGAAATCGTGTGGGATCCGGTTCCACTCGGGACGGACGTCTCCTATCCTCGAGCCTGCCCACACATCACCTTGTATATTTTGATTGTGATCCAAATTCTATGTTTGTCTGTATTCTCGTTGTGCACATTTCACAACAGTAAAGTGGTGTATTTTTGGCTCATCTATTGTCCGCTCATTTACGCCCCCTGTTGTGGGTCCGTGTCACTACACTTTCCCAACAGAATATACCAAAAGTACTGAATGGATTTTCACCATATGTTAGTGTTCGGCCTTGGCAGACTCCATTAAATTTTGGAGGTGATCTGGATCTGGATTCTGAATTCACTTTGTAGACTTTTAAGGATTATGTCAGAACTACTTCACAGATACAGCATCACAATGTATCCAAGATCAGGAAGACACTAGTTTGCAGATAGAAACATCTTGATCAGTCAGACCATTCTGGATCAGTATTCAGTTTGGTGTGGAATCTGGATCCAGGTAAAGTCCGGGTCACGATGTGAATCACATGTTATTTTGAGTCCTTGTCAACCCTTGGCATACGTCAGAAATTTCAGATTGCTCTTGTTTCCATTGTGAAATTATGACGTGACAAAATAGAGGGGCTTGATTGAAAATGAACAGATTTTAAATGAGACAATCGGATCTGAATAATTAATGTAAATAATATATCAGAATGAGAATAGTTTTTATTTTTCTTGTATTCTTTTATATAAGAATACAAGGAATTTAACTTTGGTTTGAGCTGCACACTCTCTGTACAGCATGTAAACATATACATGAGTAATTCACAGAAAAGAAAATGTGCAAATGAAATGTGCAAGTAAAAGAAAATGGCCAATAAGAGAAAAAAATGTGTGAAACACACAAACAGACTGAAGTTAAACTGTACATGAGGGAGATGAATCAGTTTGGGTTTTTTTTTGGCAGGTTAAGTTGTTCATCAGTGTGATGGCCTGTGGAAAGAAACTGTTCCTGTGTGTGGTTGTTTTGATGTACAGAGCTCTGTAATGTCAACCAGAGGGGAGGAGTTTAAACAGTGTGCCCAGGGTGGGAGGGGTCTGCAGAGATGTTACCAGCTCGCTTCCTGATTCTGGATTGGTATAAGTCCTGGATGGAGGGCAGGGCATAAATGTCTAATTAATTTTATATACACTGAATACAATATACGAGGTCTGTTAGAAAAGTATCTGACCTTTTTATTTTTTTCAAAAACCTGATGGATTTGAATCACGTGTGCTTGCATGAGCCAACCTTGAACCTTCGTGCGCATGCGTGATTTTTTTCACGCCTGTCGGTTGCGTCATTTACTTGTAAGCAGCCTTTGTGTGAGGATGGGTGGAGTCTCGTTTTTTCTTTGCAAGGAAATGGTGGAACGACTGTAGCAGCGCAACTGCATCAAATTTTGCTAGAAACTGGATGACAGCCAGGTAGAAACCATTCATATTATTCAGATGGCTTTCAGTGACGATCCTCTGGGCATCACACAGATTAAGGAGCGGTACAACCGGTTTAAAGACGGCCGCACAACGGTGGAGAGCGCGCCGCGCTCCGATCGGCATCAACATGCTGAAATGACCAGATCGTTTCCAAAGTGAACACTGTGGTGATGTGGGACCATCGTGTGACTATCCGAGAAATTGCGGAAGAGGTGGACATCAGCACTTTTTCGGCACATTCCACTGTGACAGAAGATTTTGCCATGAAAAGAGCGGCGGCGAAATTCATTGGCACGAAGCTGATGGCGCAGCAAAAGCGCCTCCGTGATGACGCCTCACAGGACATGTTGTGACATGCCCAGCTCATCCACAATTTCTCGGATAGTCACACGACTGAAAAGCCACCGAAAGCCGTCTGAATCTTCCAAATGGTGGAAGAGGTGAGCATGTCACAACATGTCCTGTGAGGCTTCACCACAGAGGCACTTTTGCTGCGCCATCAGCTTCATGCTGATGAATTTCGCCGCCGCTCTTTTCATGGCAAAATCTTCTGTCACAGTGCAATGTGCCAAAAAAGTGCTGATGTCCACCTCTTCCACAGTTTCTCGGATAGTCACACGACGGTCACACATCACCACAGTGTTCACTTTGGAAATGATCTGGTCATTTCAGCATGTTGATGCCACCTGGATGCCGCTCTCCACCGTTGTGCGGATGTCTTTAAACCGGTTCTACCGCTCCTTAATCTGTGTGATGCCCAGAGGATCGTCACTGAAAGCCATCTGAATAATCTGAATGGTTTCCACCTGGCTGTCGCCCAGTTTCTGACAAAATTTGATGCAGTCGCGCTGCCCCAATCGTTACGCCATTTCCTTGCAAAGAAAAAACGACGAGAGACTCCACCCATCCTCACACAAAGGCTGCTTACCAGCAAATGACGCAACCGACAGGCGTGAAAAAAATCACGCATGCACACGAAGGTTCAAGGTTGGCTCATGCAAGCACACGTGATTCAAATCCATCAGGTTTTTGAAAAAAATAAAAAGGTCGGATACTTTTCTAACAGACCTCGTATATGATATAAACGAACACTTTTGTTTTTGCTGCCATTTTTCATGAGCTAAACTCAAAGATCTAAAACATTTTCTATATACACAAAGGACGCGGTCGCAAGAAACGTGTATCCCTTTTGTTACAAACCAGAAAGCTAAAAACATGATTGGAAAAACCAAGTCAAACATGAACATACTCCATAAATATCGAAAGAGCATCAGAAAAAACACACAGATTGATAGCTTACCAGCTAACAACCGGTGTCCAAGACCGAACGTTTCCCCCCCCTACAAATCGTCTGCCCTGCCTCCATTGCGCATGCATCATTCAGAGCTCAGCCACTCTTCACCCAAAGAGATCAAATGGATTAATGTGATTATTAACCATCAGATTACAACATAAAACCTCTTAAATCTTTCTAAAGTCAATTTTATGCAGTAACGAGGCCATTTTAAGCAGAAACGAGGCAATACGCTGTGACGCTTTGAAGTGACTGATGCGCATGGAATGCATCAGCTAGCAGCTCGTGTAGCTGCAGCGCTCTGATTACTTCTTCCAACTTATATGATGAAATAATGCTGAATTTATGTGGAAATGATTGTTGTACAAAAGCATCAGATATCTGTTGCTGAAATAGATGATGACTGGAGTGCAGTTTGAAGCAGAAACGAGGTCATAATCTGTGAACCACGGCTGGGGATTGCCGCCATGACAGGCAGGGCGGCAATCCCTGAACCCGGTGGTGGATGTCGGAAGTAAGAGATGCCGTCAAGCTGAAGAAGGAGTCCTACTTGTCTTTGTTGGTAAGTGGGACTCCGGAGGCAGCTGACAGGTACCGGCAAGCCAAGCGTGCTGCAGCCCGTGCAGTCACAGAGGCAAAAACTCTGGTCTGGGAGGAGTTCGGGGAGGCCATGGAGGAGGACTATCGGTCGGCCTCAAAGAAATTCTGGCAAACCGTCCGACGCCTCAAGAGGCGGAAGCAGCTCTCCGCCGGCACTGTCTAAGGTGCGGGTGGGGAGCTGTTGACCCTGACTGGGGATGTTGTTGGGCAGTGGAAGGAATACTTCGAGGATCTCCTCAATCCCATCGTCAAATCTTCGGAAGAGGAAGCAGAGACTGGGGACTCAGAGGCAAACTCATCCATCACCCAGGCCGAAGTCACCGAGGTGGTCAGAAAGCTCCTTGGTGGCAAGGCTCCTGGGGTGAATGAAATCCGTCCTGAGTACCTTAAGTCTCTGGATGTTGTGGGACTGTCTTGGTTGACACGCCTCTGCAACATCGCGTGGCAGTCGGGGACAGTGCCTCTGGATTGGCAGACCAGGGTGGTGGTCCCTCTATTTAAGAAGGGGGACCAGAGGGTGTGTTCCAACTATAGGTGGATCACACTCCTCAGCCTCCCTGGTAAGGTCTATTCCAGAGTACTGGAGAGGAGAATTCGACCTATAGTCGAACCTCAGATTCAGGAGGAGCAGTGTGGTTTTCGTCCTGGTCGCGGCACACTGGACCAGCTCTACACCCTCCATCGGGTGCTCGAGGGTTCATGAGAATTTGCCCAACCAGTACACATGTGTTTTGTGGATCTGGAGAAGGCACTCGACCGTGTCCCTTGGGGCAACCCGTGGGGGATGCTCCAGGAGTACGGGGTCCAGGGTCCTTTACTAACAGCTATCTGGTCCCTGTACAACCACAGCAGGAGCTTGGTTCGCATTGCCTGTGGTAAGTCAAACCTGTTTCCAGTGCACGTTGGCCTCCACCAGGGCTGCCCTTTGTCACCGGTTCTGTTCATTACCTTTATGGACAGAATTTCTAGGCGCAGCCAGGGTGTAGAGGCGGTCCGGTTTGGGAACCACAGAATCTCATCTCTGCTGTTTGCAGATGATGTGTTTCTGTTGGCTTCATCAAATCAGGATCTTCAGCGTGCACTGGGGCGGTTTGCAGCCGAGTGTGAAGCGTCCGAGATGAAAATCAGTACCTCCAAATCTGAGGCCATGGTTCTCGACCGGAAAAAGGTGCCTTGCCCTCTTCAGATCGGTGGAGTGTTCTTGCCTCAAGTGGAGGAGTTTAAGTATCTCGGGGTCTTGTTCATGAGCGAGGGACGGATGAAGCGTGAGATCAACAGACGGATCGGTGCAGCGTCTGCAGTGATGCAGTCGCTGTATCAAACTATCGTGGTGAAGAGAGAGCTGAGCAGGGTGGCAAAGCTCTCGATTTACCGATCGATCTACGTTCCGACCCTCACCTATGGTCATGAGATTTGAGCCGCTGCTCTTCCATGTCGAAAGGAGGCAGCTGAGGTCGTTTGGGCATCTTTTCCGGATGCCCCCTGGACGCCTTGCTGGAGAGGTGTTCCAGGCACATCCCATTGGGAGGAGGCCCCGGGGAAGACCCAGGACATGCTGGAGGGACTACGTCTCTCGGCTGGCTTGGGAACGCCTCGGGGTTCCCCCGGAGGAGCTGGGGGAAGTGTGTGTGAATCGGGAGGTCTGGGTGGCTTTGCTTGAGCTGCTGCCCCCACGACCCGACTCCTGATAAAGCGGAAGAAAATGGATGGATGGAGAACTTACTTGATAATAAATTTGATTCTGATTCTGATTTGACAATCAAATCAGTCCAGGTTTAGGTTAGTAAGGTTAGACCTTAATTGTGTAAAGCGCCATAAGGCAACTTTGTTGTGATTTGGCACTGTATAAATAAAAATAAATTGAAAATTGAAAAATTGAAGCACAACTAAACTGAAGCTAACGTTACTCTCCACGCAATGATAATAAAACATGTGCAAACTACAGCAAAAGGAAATACGGATGAATTGAGGTTTTCTGTGGCCTTCGTTCAAATTTTCTGACAGTTTAAAAATCCTATAAAGGCTTATTAATATCTCCAAATAATGATGTGCTATTTCTAACTTTCTTCTACCTGATTGTTAGTGTGGAACCTGACCATTATGCAGTGTAAAACAATATTGTGACATTTGATTTCAGATACTGAAATATTTTTTTGTGTATCATTCCTCTTAACTTGTTCATAAAATTGTAACAATTACCTGTTTCAAATGTCCAAAATACATGCTTGAATTGCCTCAGATTGGAGGAAAATGCACCTTCAATTTTGAAATTTTCCAGGGGAGCATGAACCCGCACCCCCCTAGTCAACCCCACCGCCCCCTATAAGAAAGCTGGATCCACCCCGTGCACATTCCATGTGGCTGAGTTACCTTGCTATATTGCATAAGTTGGTGGTTGGCTCTCACTGCGGTATTGTATCACTTCCTGTTCCGGAGCACAGCGGTGTTTTGCTGTATCTGTTAGCTGTTTAATCTTCGCAGTTAGATTGATCTAGTTAACTAGATAACGATTTGTTTCACAGTGTAATCTTCACGTGCCTTAACTAAAGCACTCCCTCTGCTGAATCACCTCTAAATTATTTACACATTATTCACTTTGTGTGTTTTTAGGAATCCGCTAGCTTAGCGCAGCTACTAGCTCTTAGCCAGTTTAGCATGGCGGCTTCTCCTGTCTCTCCCGCACTTTTCTGCTCTGGCTGTGAAATGTTTAGTTATTCCTCGGCCTCCTTTAGCAGTAATGGTACTTGTAATAAGTGTAGCTTATTCGTAGCTTTGGAGGCCAGGCTGGGCGAATTGGAGACTCGGCTCCGCACCGTGGAAAATTCTACAGCTAGCCAGGCCCCTGTAGTCGGTGCGGACCAAGGTAGCTTAGCCGCCGTTAGTTTCCCTCTGGCAGATCCCGAGCAGCCGGGAAAGCAGGCCGACTGGGTGATTTATAAAGGAAAATCATGGAAATGATCAGGGATGCCTAAGCTTAAGCATACACTTTATATATATATATATATATATATATATATATATATATATATATATATATATATGCTCCACCGCTCCTCTTTCCATGACAAAAACTCCTGTAACAGTGGAATGTGCCGTTCATTTCTAAACTGGACGCTGTCTTGAGCCGATATGTCGTCTGACTAGCACAGGAATTGTGAAAAGAGTGGACATCAGCATTTTTTCGGCACATTGAGACAGACGTGCGGAGGAATTCCGCGCGTCGTGGTGGAGCTGCATGGTGCAAAGCAACGCTGTGATGAAGCCTTCCAGGACATGTTGGGGCAGGTCCAGCTCATGCACAATCACAATCAGATAATCACATGACTGAAAAGCAACCGGAATCCATCTGAAATCCACCTTTAAGCCGTCCTGTGAGACCAACACCGAGGTGGTTTTGTCCCGCGTAATGACCGGTTCTGTGGCGCGTCCCTCCGCTCCTCTTTCCATGACAAAAACTCCTGTAACAGTGGAATGTGCCGTTCATTTCTAAACTGGACGCTGTCTTGATCCGGTATGTCGTCTGACTAGCACAGGAATTGTGAAAAGACGTGGACATCAGCATTTTTTCGGCACATTGAGACAGACGTGCGGAGGAATTCAGCGTGTCGCGGTGGAGCTGCATGGCGCAAAGCAACGCTGTGATGAAGCCTTCCAGGACATGTTGGGGCATGTCCAGCTCATGCACAATCACAATCGGATAATCACACGACTGAAAAGCAACTGGAATCCATCTGAAATCCACCTTTAAGCCATCCTGTGAGACCAACACCGAGGTGGTTTTGTCCCGCGTAATGAACGGGTCCGTGGCACGTCCCTCAGCTTTTCTTTCCATAAAAAAACTCCTGTAACGGTGGAATGTACCGAAAAAGTGCTGATGTCCACATCTTCAGCCTTTTTGTGAAAGTCAGACGAGGTCCTGGATCAACAAAGCCTTCATGTTGGAAATGATCTGGTTGTTCCAGCGGGGTGTCAGCCTGTCGATGGGGGCTGAGAGCGCTCTCAGCAGTTGTGGGTGGTCTTTAAACCGTCTGGATCACTCCTTAATCTGTGTAATCCCCATAAAATCGTCCCTGAAAGCCATATTAATTTTCCGAACGGTGTCCACCTGGAGGTTTCTGGAAAAAAATTGATGCAGCAAAGCTCCAAATCGTTCAGACATTTATTCGCAATAAAAAAAGACGAGAGGGGTGGACCAGTGATCACACAAAGCCTGCTCACAGGTGAATGATGCAACTGACAGGCGTGAAAAAACTCACGCATGCGCACGAAGGTTCAAGCTTGGCTGATGCAATCACACGTGATTCAAATCCATATGGTTTTTGAAAAAAATAAAAAGGTCGGATACTTTTCTAACAGACCTCGTATATATATATATATATATATATATATATATATATATATATATATATATATATATATATATATATATATATATATATATATATATATAAAACTCACATAGGGTATCAATATACTTCATATCAGGTCAGAGAGAGAAAGAGAGAGTTCCAAGGCTGTACAAAGCAGAGAGAGAATAAAATGTAATGTAAATGTAAATTGTCAAATTAACACAAGGACATGACATCCCACTCCAAATGTACAAACTTGCTCGTGAACGTTTTCTAGCTAGAAGCCCTAAACGAGGACTGTATACAGAGGGCTCTCTGCAGCTCTCAGCACCCTATTATAATACTACTAGTAATAATGCATCCTATTTATATAATTCATAATTCATAATTCATTTTATTGTGTAAAATATTTGTATACATAATTGCATATAACAACACATCATAACAAATCATAACATTCAATAAAAACAGTTATTAACAGTTAAAATCTGGTGGCATTCATTATACTATAATACAGATCATAATTTGCTTTAAAAATATCTGTACTTGAGGATAAGACCACTTCAGGTGGCAAACTATTCCAGATCTTTACTGTTCGATTACTAAAGAATTATTTCCTCACATTTATTCTAGATCTATTAACTTCCAAGCACAATTCATGACCTCTAAGGCCCGTATACCTTCTCATTTCAAAAAATACATTAGAGTCAACATTCTCAAAGCCATGCAAAATTTTGTATATTTCAATCAAATCACCTTGAGTTCATCTGTCTTCAAGACTTGTGAGACCAAGTTGCAAGAGCCTATCCGCATAAGACAAATTTTTAAATTCTGGAACCAACTTAGAGCCCTTCTCTGTACTTTCTCTAAAATATTTTTGTCTTTCTGCAAATATGGTGACCATGCCTGCACACAATATTCAAGGTGAGGACGAACAAATGCTTTGTATAAAAGAAGAAAGGAGTCTTTGTCAATAAACAAAAAGGCCCTTTTTATCATCCCAAGAATTCTATTGGCCTTAGCTGCCGAAAGAGCAATGTGGCAGGAAAAGGATAAGTCCTTAGAAATCAACACTCCTAGGTCTGTTTCTTCTGAAACCACTTCTAATTGTTTTTCATTCATAAAATAATTGTAACATGGATTTTTTTTTTACCAATATGGAGAACTTTACATTTTCCTTCATTAAACCCAAGTACCCATTCTTCAGACCAAGCCATGACTATGACTATGTCTGACTGGAGGTCTTCCCCATCAGCTAAAGAAAGGATGGGGTGATACACCTTTGTCATCGGCGAAAATTTTACAATTTGACTTTACTGCACATGGCAAATCATTAATAAAAAGCAAGAACAATATCGGCCCTATGACCAATCCCTGGGGGACACCACTGATGACCTTCATCCAAGAGGACTTCACACCATTCATACAAACTCTCTGTTCCCTGTCACTTAAGAAATTTTCTATCCAATTTCAGTCTTCCTTCTATATGTACTTTTGCAGTTTATAAATGAGTCTGGCACTTATATAGCGCTTTACACAGTGCTAGAAGACACTTTACAGCACAGAGAAAATAACAAAGAGCAAAGCAACTTTATTATAGAAAGATAAAAACTAAAAATAAACAAGAATATAAAATCAAACCACTGTGCCCTGTGATGGAATCACTACGATGACCGCTCCAAGATGGCAGCCGCATTTCTTGCGCCTCAGCAACCAAAGTGCCATCTGTATTTAGCTCCATACATTCCTCTTTATAATGTCTATGCTTTTTTCCCTACGGACAGACTTTTGTGCCGTTTCCGGTTTTGTGCCTTCGTCTACAGACATAAATAATAAATTTATTCCATCTGCAAAAGGCAAACTGCACGAGATCAGCTGATTTTTTGTTTTTACTCCACCCCTGCAGGGGACGGAAAATCACTTTCGCCACACACACACAGAGCCCAAATGTTGCTGTGGTACCGGAAACCTGAAAAGTAGTAGTTGATTGGATGTAGTATGTGTCAATCATTGGCTGTGACGTGTAGTTGAGGCCACACTGTCCCGCCCCCTCCACATTGAATGAAAGTGCATTAGTTCATCAGGCGAACGAAAGTCAAAACTATCTGCACTCTGAACTTATGTTAAAGTCTAATTCACAGGTATTAATTTATCTGCCTGGATTACATTACACACGGTGAACAGATAAAGTGAAGATATCCGTGGAAACGGAAGGTAAGAGACACTTGCTGGACTCACAGACCAAGTATTTCTGGTTAGACAGGTAGGTTAGCGAGTTAGCCCAACTGACCAGCCGGTTATATATTACTACGGTTTAAATGCCACGTACGAGAGTAAAGATTTATTAATCGTGCGCCTCAGCACTTACTCGGCGCTACAGTGTGATTTTATTGCCGGTGTCGGTGCTGTTGAGGTTAGCATACCGGCTAAATGACACATATGTTGCGTTAGCTTGCTAGCTAACCTGATGTGTGTGTGTGTGTGTGTGTGTGTGTGTGTGTGTGTGTGTCGCCGCAGACCGGGCTGTCGGAGCGGACTGTGTGCGGGGCGATGCAGCGGGTGGCCGGGCTGCTGGCGGCGGTGCTGTGGCTGCTGGGGCAGCGGTGCTCGGCGGACGGCGGGGCCCCCAGCCTCGCTGAACGGGTCATCTGGGCTGTAAATGCTGGAGGTGAAGCCCATGTCGACGTGCACGGGATTCATTTCAAGAAAGACCCCCTGGAAGGGAAAGTCGGCAAAGGTGAGTTGATCTTGTTCACTGCTTGGACATGCTGTCATACTGTGTGACGTCATTAAGCGTTGAACAGCAAGACTCAATCTAGGTGAGTTATGTTGACAATAACTTAAAATCAAGAAATGCTATCTTTTCCCTCACCAAATTATAAAAAATGCACATAATGAGAGTGAAGTGATAAGTTTGTGGTGAATCGGTTGCCAACCATGCATGGTTGATGGTTGCTTGATCAGTTAAGCCGTATGTAGGCCCACTGATGTCTGTGCTTATTCCCAATGTCATGTACTCTGGTGACCCCCGATTTATGTATTTGTTATCGGCACATGCGTGAAAAACGGAAAATTCTGTGCTGAGTTTACCATTTCTGTCTGCAGACCAAAATCAGGTTTAATGTGAATAAATTCTGATTTTTACCCGAGGCTAACATATGGCCATCGGGTATTGCAAAGACCTGGTGTCTGTCTGTCTGTCTGTTTGTCGGTTAAAATGTCACATTGTGTTTAATCTGTTCTGCTTTGTTTTTGAGTGGCAGGGAATGACAGCCAATCAGGGTAGAGCTGCACTGTGACATCAGTGGCTGGTCTCTTCAAAACCACTTTGCTTTGTGTTTATATGCATGTGTCTCACATATTATGTAAAAGGTGGCGAGAAATAAACACTTCTAAAACCGAAAACGCCGTTTTTGGAACCTAATAACACCTCTGAATTTATTTTGCGGACGTTATCATAGTGTCACGGGCATTAGCATGGTGTCGTCACAGGCTGGTAGCTAGTTGCAAAACTCTTTCGTTTGTTTGTAAATATATCCTCTTTGTCATATATTATGTAAAAGATAATGAGAAATAACCACTTCTAAAACTGAAAACGCTCTTTTTGTTACCTGATAACACGTTTTGCGGCATTGGCGTGCATGCTAACTTCCGCAAACTCAAAGCTAACTTTTTATGGAGATCAATCAATCAATCAATTTTTTTATATAGCGCCAAATCACAACAAACAGTTGCCCCAAGGCACTTTATATTGTAAGGCAAGGCCATACAATAATTATGTAAAACCCCAACGGTCAAAACGACCCCCTGTTATCAAGCACTTGGCTACAGTGGGAAGGAAAAACTCTCTTTTAACAGGAAGAAACCTCCAGCAGAACCAGGCTCAGGGAGGGGCAGTCTTCTGCTGGGACTGGTTGGGGCTGTCTCATTAATATCAGTAAATGCACAGAGGGTGATCTACAAATATTCCTTGATTTGCATGACTTCCACGTTTGTCAAAAGCTCATGCACACGCAAAACCTCCTGCAGTACTGTTCTGACTGATTACTACAGGGGCTTTATTGAACATGTACAGATTGTATGTAAGACAACAGGATCTTGATCATTAATGAAACAACTGCAAATTATAAAGATCACAAGGCTCATAATATAATAAAATACCTTCGGCCATATTATGGCCGAAGGTATTTTATTTTAGCATTGTGTTATATTATCTCTTAATGATATTGTTTCCCTGGATGTGCATATAGCAAATATGTATACAAATCTAGTACATGGTAATCTCAGTACACAAGATTGGTCGTGTGAAGCAGAAGCGGATGTGGATTTCTCTTGGATGGGTTTGTTTCTCTGTGAAGGTCAGAGCAGGTAGGTCAGTGACCTACACTCTCACTCAAAAACTCAATACACTGTTTAGAATGTTCTGAAACCTTAACTGCAGTGAAACAAAGGCCAAAGGGAGTCTTAGTGTTTTGAAACAATAATATATTGAGACTGTCGATATATTTCAAAACACTTCAGCTGATTTGGCTCCTCTGGTGTAGAAAGATTATGGTATGAACGTGAACACAGGTGAATGGACTATGTTTGCACTGTTTGTTTGTTGTTGTTTTTTTTTTTTATTTATTTAATGCAAAGTGATTCCAACTTTGCTTAGGGTTACTACAGCAGATAGAGTAACATCTGCTTATTGCATGCCCTATCTAGGCCCAACATCAGATGTGCATGAAGAATTGGGTGGCCTTGGACTAAGGACCTTCTGCTTGGGAGTCAGGCATGCTAACAGCTTGTACCACCATGTTGCATAAAAAAAATACTTGGATAACAATTAAAACAAATAGCTACTGCTCCTCCACATCAAAAGGAGTCAGTTGAGGTGGCTAGGGCATCTTTTCCGGATGCCCCCTGGACGCCTCGCTGGAGAGGTGTTCCGGGCACGTCCCATTGGGAGGAGGCCCCGGGGAAGACCCAGGAAACGCTGGAGGGACTACATCTCTCGGCTGGCTTGGGAACGCCTTGGGGTTCCCCCGGAGGAGCTGGGGGAGGTGTGTGTGGATCGGGAGGTCTGGGCGGCTTTGCTTGAGCTGCTGCCCCCGTGACCCGACTCCGGATAAAGCGGAAGAAAATGGATGGATGGATGGATGTTGACATTACATTGTTAATGGAAAGCTATGGTCTGTGCAGAGTCTGGCCATGCATCCTCAATAATATAGAAGAATATCCTCAGTAACAGCCAGCGATTTAACTGTGGTGACACTCTGTTGTCGCCTAAATCTGACCATGGAATTTTTTAAAAACCCATGAGGTTTCAATGAACCACAGCACAATTCCTGCATGTGGAAATAATACTAATTAAATAATAATTATACTGCATGAAGAACTCCAGTTATAAATTCAGCCATTTGCCAAATGAGCTGCTGTAATCACACACTAACAGTTTGCTGCCCTGAGGCACCAGGTCATCAGGAACAGGTTTAGCAGACACGTCACTCCGCACGTTGCCATTGTGCTGAACATGACAGATTACTTTACTGATAGTCATTGTTATCATGTATGTACATTGCTGTAAGGTAATGTTCAGATGTTATGGAAAAATACTATAAAACAATTTTGTGGTTCTTCAACCCTCTGGAATCCAAGGGTATTTTCTCAATTTTACCAGAGTTTCAGTAATTTCACTTTTAAGGTACTTTGTTTTAGTGATGTAATGCAGAATAGGTTGTGTTGCAACACAGTCTCAGCTTTCTGAACATGTCACACATGTACACTTTTCAGAAAATTAATTTGGCTCTAAAACTAAAAATCCAAAATGCATTTTTTTTTTTTTTTTTTTTTTTTTTTTTTGGAAAATTCTTCAGATCTTCATTTAAAATACACCTCTTCGTGTGGATGAACAGTTTTGGTGCTAGAAATGGGTTTACCAAATTTTGGGGGGGTCACTAAAGTAGTCTAATATATAAAGTAAATTGTAGATCAGTCCAAAATGAAAATATGTGATTTCAAATGTTGAGTGAAAATCCTGTTGGTCTCTGTATCCTACCAATTTAGTGATATAGATAAAATGACACTAAAGCCTGCATGCTACAGATCAAGCTTCATTTATTCATTTCATTTACATACCTTTATAGGGGGTGGATATGTTATTTCCTGATGACTCTTGTTTCTTAAAGCCACCCATGTTAATGATTCATATAAATCACTAATGTTCACTGTTATACCAGAAGAACTAAGGCAGGGATTTATGATCATTTTGAAATAGTAAAACTAATGTACTGTCACTTTTGTTAACCACAGAAACAGAAAGACTTGGTTGGATTAAAAACTCCAGGTCCTCCTTGCTGTGTACATCTAGACCAAATATTCACATAATGCTTATGTTTGTAGCTTTCTGGACATGACTAAAAATGTGTTCTGAAAATATCACACCAATCTAGATGGCATGATAATTTGGTTGTGTCTTTCTGCCTATTGTGAAATACTGAATAAAAATTTGTTTTCCAGTAGTTGAAAAGGCTATGTCACAAGTCCCATTATTTTGGAGTTTTCCCTAGTGAATGACAGGGCTGCCTCTATGCTACTTCATGTTGCAGAGACAAATCTGCCTGTTGTTTGTGCATACGAGGTCTGTCAATAAAGTAACGGTCCTTTTTATTTTTTTCAAAAACTATATGGATTTCATTCATATGTTTTTACGTCAGACATGCTTGAACCCTCGTGCGCATGCGTGAGTTTTTCCACGCCTGTCGGTGACGTCATTCGCCTGTGAGCACGCCCTGGGGAGGAGTGGTCCCGCCCCCTCGTCGGATTTTCATTGTCTGGAAATGGCGGAATGAAAAGGACTTTTTTTTTCAGAAGCTGTTAGAGACTGGCACCTGGAAACCATTCGAAAAATTAATCTGGCTTTCTGTGAAAATTTTACGGGCTTCACAGAGAGTAAGGTCTGTTACTACAGCTTTAAGGACCCCTTTAAGGACGTTCGGCGCGCCACGCTCCGAGCTGCGATGACGCGGCACAAGCCACCGGACCATTTCTAAACGGATGGCTCTGTGGATACGAGACCGTCATATGCTCTTTCTCTGGTTATCACAAGAGCTGGACATCAGCCATTTCCCGGCAGATTTCACTTTTAACAAGAGATTTTGTCATGGAAAGCCACGTGGAGGCTTCGTGCGTCACGACGGATTCACTTTGGAAGCGAGACAAAGGAACACCTCCATTTCGGTGTGTCAGAGGACAAGTTTAGACATGTCTATCTCGGCTTTCAATGCTTACCAGTCCAGTAAGTATCAGAGAAATTGTGGAGAGCTGGACATGGCCCAACTTGTCCTCTGACACGCAGAAACGGAGGTGTTCCTTTGTCTCGCTTCCAAAGCGAATCGGCCTTTACGCGTGAAGCCTCCGCGTGGCTTTCCATGAAAAAATCTCTTGTTAAAAGTGAAATCTGCCGGGAAATGGCTGATGTCCAGCTCTTGTGATAACCAGAGAAAGAGCACACAACGGTCTCGTATCCACAGAGCCATCCGTTTAGAAATGGTCCGGTGGCTTGTGCCGCGTCGTCGCAGCTCGGAGTGCGGCGCGCCGAGCGTCCTTAAAGGGGTCCTTAAAGCTGTAGAAACAGACCTTATTCTCTGTGAAGCCCGTAAAATTTTCACTGAAAGCCAGATTAATTTTTCGAATGGTTTCCAGGTGCCAGTCTCTAACAGCTTCTGAAAAAATTCTGATGGGAAAAAAAGTCCTTTTCATTCCGCCATATTGACAGACCTCGTATGCACTAAACAGCAGTTCAAGTATCCAGCCTTCTTGGAGAATCTGAGTGGAATACTGGAAAAGGTTCCTGCTGGAGGCTCCTTAGTTCTACTGGGGGACTTCAGTGCTCATGTGGGCAACAATGGAGAAACTTGGAGAGGGGTGATTGGGAGGAATGCCCCCGATTTGAATCAGAGTGGTGTTTTGTTGTTGAACTTCTGTGCTGGTCATGGATTGTCCATAACAAACACCTTCTTCGAGCACAAAGGTGTTCATAAGTAGGGATGGGTATCGATAAGATTTTATCGATATCGATACCATTATTGATTCCCTTATCGATACCACTTGTGAATTTTCTGTGTACTAAAAGTAGGCTTTACAGGTTTTCTATGTCAACATTTTATTGAGTCTTAAAGTAAATAAATTGCTCACTGGATCCTTGATCTATGGACATCAATAAAAATTAATAAAATCTGTACATTGTCACTGGATCCTTGATCTATGGATATAAATATAATAAACAAAATCTGTAGTTTTTGTCTAAAGCATTTCCTTTCAGATATAAATGACACAAATGTAACTCCATAGCCTCTGAGCTGAGCTCTTGCAGCTGGCTGCGCTGCATGTCAACATCAATGTATTTCATAAATAACGGAGGATGTCTCATTTTGGGAGAAAAAACAAAACTGTTTGGTCTGTTATAGATTGTTGTGTGTATTACAACATTTGGAAAGGGGTGTCATTTAATTTAAAATGGTGATTGACTTTGAAGTTATTCATTCTGACCAGAATCTATCCTGACTTGACTTGGCAGAGAGCCATGCAGCCTTTGGAGCTGTGCAAACAGAACGCAGGACGATTCTAATTTCTTGCCAGCAACAAGACGAGAGTCACAGTTAGTGATTTTAATATGCACAAAGGTGACACAATTGGCATCTTTAAATGGCTTTAAGGGGGTTAATGAAGAACTTGCAGGTCTGTTGCTTCTGAAAAGCAGAGAACCAGTGAAGCAGTGGGTCACAGCGCTGCTTCATTGCTTCAAGCATCAAGCAGACCTGCTGCAGAAGCAGTGGGTCTGCAATAAATGTAGAGAAATTATCATTTTACCGCTTAACACCTTAAAAAATAATGGCCACTCCAGCATAATGTGAACTGAAGGACCGACAAGGGAATCATTATCCAGCGACCGTGAGGCAGTCGGAGTCCGTGGACATTTTAAGTCGAGACTGAAAACCTATTTTTATTCTCTTTCTTATGAATAGTTTTTATTTTTTATCTGTTTTATTCTTTTACTTCTGTTTTTAATTATGTATTAGAATTTTTATATTCATTTTTAATTATTTAAATTTTATGTTAAATTGTTTCATGTAAGGCGCCTTGAGACGGCTTTTGCTGTGATCTTGTGCTGAGCTGCAGGTCAGAAATATATGTATATGTGTACACAAATATATATATATATATATATATATATATATATATATATATATAATTGTGTGTGTGTTTATATGCAGGGTTCTAGCTAGCGCAAATGTGCATTACGGCCCGTTACACTATCATTTTGGACCGTTACGCCTATTTTGGACAGTTACGATTTTCATTACAGCGACTGTAATCAACTGTTTCTGCAGCGCGACTCCAGTTTGAAACGTGAATCGAAGCAATGCTTCAATTCAATGGCTCGTGGCTCTTTGATTCGCTGCTCTTCAGAAGCGGTAAGTCCGCTTCTTAACCCCTCTGAAAGCCATTAAAATATCACGAGTCACTTTTGTGTGGATTAAAGTCACTAACTGGGACTCTGGTCTTGTTGTAGTCAAGAATCGAGAAT
The DNA here is from genome assembly GCF_902500255.1 of Thalassophryne amazonica. Classification (NCBI taxonomy): domain Eukaryota; kingdom Metazoa; phylum Chordata; class Actinopteri; order Batrachoidiformes; family Batrachoididae; genus Thalassophryne; species Thalassophryne amazonica. The sequence goes on along the minus strand of NC_047107.1, from coordinate 6,320,738 downwards.
CGTCCTCCGTTCCGGGCTGCTAGGCGTTGTGTTCACTGCACGTTGATTATTTCAAAGCGTCACAGAGTATTGCCTCGTTTCTGCTTAAAACTGACTTTAGAATGATTTAAGAGGTTTTACTTTGTCATCTGATGGTTAATAATCATATTAATCCATTTGATCGCTTTGGGTGAAGAGACTCGGTCTCAGACAAGCTGCTGAGCTCCGAAATGACGCATGCACAGTGGAAGCAGGGCGGACCAATTTTATGGGGGTCCCCTTGGACTGCAACACCAGAAGTGAAGAACCCAAACTTCTCTCGCACATGCACAGCAAAACCTCAGCCCCCGAGATCAGAAGTTGGCATTCCATTTCTTTTCTTCCATGGTCAGATGTATGACGGAAATGTACATGTAACTGTTTTCTTTTCAATGAATGTTGTGAGCTCATGATTTAGTACCTGATTTCCCAATATTTTGGAATCATGGTATGTAAAAGTTAAAAATATCATGGTCTAATTAATTTGGTATATTTACACAGACAACAAAGGCCCTTTATAAGCCCATAATGCAAAAGCCTAAGGGGGGGGGCATTGCTGCTCCTGGGCCCCCCACCTGGGTGCCGCCTGGGTGGCCCATGAAGCCCCAGCTTTTTAAGGTGATTCTTCCATCCTGTTACTCTGTTCAAAAATCCTGGTGAGAACCCTGACAGTTAATCTGTAAAACACAGCAACTAAAGTTTCTTCCTTCTTTCTGCGGTTGGCTGTGCCAGTCGAGTGTGTGTGGCACGAAGTGTGAGTGAGTTCCAAAATGAACAGTTCTGCTCGTTTTAATGTGTGTGTGTGTGTGTGGGGTGGGGGGGTTTGACACTTCAGAGCCCTCTGTTGTGAACTTGGGTTGTCTTCGTGGTGCAGTTAAATTTATTTTTATTTTTTTAAATTTGTTTTACTTCCAGAACACTGCCACATGGTTAAGACACAAGTAAGTTCCCTCAGCTGCTCCCTTGTTTTTCACTTGGGGTCACCACAGCAGGTCCGAGGCAGGTTTGCATGTTGATTTTACGCCAGATGCTCTTCCCGACTCAACTCCACATTACATGGAGAAAATCAGGACACATGTCCATGAGACAAATATGTTTGGGTGCATTGTGGGGAAAACCTGAATGTGTCACATAGTCTGTAAACAGCATTTTGATTTTTTTTTTTTTTTTTTTGGGTGGGGGCAGTGATAGTTTTTGTAGTGTTGCTTCTGTTCATCACCCAGATGAAATAAACTATTGAAGTTGTTCTTGTTGTGTCAGCGCTCAGCTGGAGTTTAACAGAAGTGTCACCTTCATTTAGAAATTACAGTTTTCAGAGCCCATAAGTAATTGGCCAAACTAAATCTAAAGAGCTTTTTTTTAAAAAAAAACAAATCATTTGTTTTCACCACTTTCACAGTTTCCTTTCGATGGGTCGGGGGATGGATACATAATATACATGCATTTTAAGTGAATAAATAGGTCATGAATAAATGGTGGAGGAGCCATTTCTCATGAACTGAGTGACTGTGCAAGAAGGAGATGGTGTGAGGGAAGACAGCCAGACAACTCTGGAGTTACAGCCTTCTGTGGCTGTGATTGGAGAAATTGTCAGTGCAACTGTTGCAATTGTATAGGTTCATGCTTAAGCGGGTATTGAATAGTTAATGTTAATATAGTCACTATTAAATAACTCAGGTTTGGGTAAAAAAAACAAAAACAAACCTTGATCATTATTTGAAGCAGTTGCTTAAGAGGGGTGAATGGAAAAATTAGGTCATGAGATATCGCTAACATCAGCACCTTACAGCTCCCAGATTCTGAGGGTGACTGATATTACTCAAAGTACACTTTCAGCAGAAATGACTTTTGGGTTACAGCCACTGAACAACAAAATGTTTAGTCAGCCTGGAGGAGCGCCGCCTCATCTTGTTTGTGGAGGAAGCAGGTGGTGAAATGATCACGGGTCCTGTAGAGCAGAGCTACAGCACAGAGCAGGGGTGTAGTACGGACTACACCCCCGTTCACCAGTGTGGCCGGACTGCTGTTGGAGTAAGAACATATGTGAGAATTGACACAGTAAAGAAAGTCATTGTCATTCACATTTTAAACTGTAAGTCAGGAATATGTTATGCACATGTGTATCCAGCCAACCAGAGCTGCCCATCCTGAGACCGTCATGGGCATGGGATTTCCAAACCCAAAAATAGGGGCACATGGCGCACCCCCTTGTTTTGGTTGTGCACCCCCTTGCAGAAATGCACATTTTTTAAAAGTGTTATTCCAGCATACGGCCTGCCCCTCAGTGATCGATTCTTCTGTTAAAACATAACATTGATGCCAAGAAATAGCAAGCCCATGAGTGCAAAACCAATGTTTGTATACGGATTTCCGTCTTTGTTTCCATGTTCCATTTATATCGTCATATAAAACCACTAACTTAAGATATATTATTTTTGACACAAAACCCACTCCTCTCAAAACATGTCCCTGTGCAGTAAATCAAACATACCCCTCTCTTCTTCTGTGGCGTATCACAGCAGCCTGCATCCTTATTGTTGCATTACTGCCACCTGCTGCATCAGTACGTTATAGCAGCACTAAATCTTCACTGAGTGAGATTCTTCAAGCCAACACTGTAGCTGCCTCTTGGATGAAATAAATCAGATGTAGAGTTTCATACGGGTGCCGATTTATTCCTTCTTGTTCACATGCACCGTGAAAACTACAGAAAACAGAAAAATGCAAAAAAACAAACATTGCTATAGTTACACATACAAATGTTCCAAATATGAGTCATACGTTAATGAAATATGCTCTTAAACAATAATAAGGATTAAACATAACACATCACATGCTTCCTTTGAATTAAATAAAATTTTAAATCTGTCATGTACCGCTTCACTTATAAACAAATGACCAATGAGATTAATAGATTAACCCCATTCTGTTACACAGTTAGAGGTAGGGATGGGTATTGATAAGATTTTATCTATCGATGCCATTATCAATTTTGCTTATCGATCCAATTCCTTATCGATACCTTATCGATGTACTAAAAGTAGGCTTTACAGTTTTTCTATGTCAACAACATTTTAAATTGGTCACTGGATCCTTGATCTCTGGACATAAATAAAAATAAGTAAAATCTGTAGTTTTTGTCAAAAGCATTTCCTTTCAGACATTTTGGCATGAATGTCTTTCCGTACCTCTGAGCAGAGCCCAGCCGGCTGCTGCACGTCAGCACAGGACGTCTCATTTTGGGAGGAAAAAAAAGTTTTGATCGATTGCAGTTTGTTTGTATTCCAACATTTGGAAAGAGGTGTCATTTGATTTAAACAGCATTTCGCTTTGAAGTTATTAATTCCGACTGAACTCTATCATTCTAACTTGACTCGGCAGAGAGCCGCACAGCATTTGGAGCTGTGTGAACAGAACGGAGGACGATTCTCGTTTCTTTCTCGCAACTAAACAGCAGTCCCAGTTAGTGACTTTAATCTGCACAGAAGTGACTCACGATTGACATATTCAGAGATGAAAATGGTGAAAAACAAAAAAGCTGAAACCCAAAATTACCCCCCAACACCACCTGCACGAAAAAGTTTGAATTCTAGAAGCTCTGGAATGCAATCTGGGACTATTCCAGACAATAAACTGCAGTGAGTGCAGCATCCATTTAGGTGAGAAAAAAACCTAACTTTCCTTATTCAAATTCATTCCAGTAGTATTCTGCTCTTACTAGGATGCAGCAGTTTTCTACCTTGACAGATAGTTCTGGAGGAAATCACTGAAGAAATGAACAAATTGAAAATATGGTTTGACTGAGACAAATTGTCATTAAACTTAAATAAAACAGGGATGACGTGGAGGTGTAAGAGTCACTGGGCATTCACAGGAAACATTTATTTCTATATTTATTTATGTTCATTGTTAGTTGGTTTTATCTTTTCTGTTGTTGTTTCATAAGGTTCTTTTTGTCTCTTTCTCTAAAATTGTAGCATTATTAGTTATTACTATTATAGCTGTTGTTGCTATTATTATTAATAATATATAAACAAAAATAAATTGAAAAAATATTGCAGTTTGTAATACATTTAACTCTTTTACAACAACAAAAGCTGAGCCATTACAAATGCACACAAATGTGTTGAGATGCAAACAGCTTAATGCTAACTTTAACATTGAAAATGCCATAAACATGCTAACGCTTTAGCATTGGTCCCGTTTCTAAGTTATAAAATCCATCTATCAACTGTTTCAGAAGACCATAACAGGTCGGCTTAACATAAAAAGGTAAATATTACTCACAGACATATGCTCTTTGGGGTTTTAGTGGGGAAAAATTATGATAAAGCGAAATAAAACCAAGAATCAACGAAGCAGCGGGTCGGATCAATGCTTCATTGCTTCAAGCTTCAAAGAAGAGCCGCGCTGCAGAAACGGTCGATTACAGACCCTGCAGGGTCTGTAATCAACCTAGAGACATGATCATTTTCCCGACAAACACCCCCAAAAACAACGGCTGCGCTGAAGGACACATAAGGGAATCATTAAGCAAAAAGGCTATTGATGTCGGTGGATCGAATCATTTCTTAACGATACCCGAAAAGAACCGGTTCTCGATACCCGACCCTAGTTAGAGGTGAATAATCAAGATGGACAGTCAACCTTTTCCGTACCTCATTTCGCCATCCAATGGCCACTATCTTAAAGCATTGGAAAACAGCCATCATTGCTAGCACACTCTTTAGCTCGACATGTGTTTCACCATGCACTGTCTCACTCTGGCAGTAAGAAGCATGACAATGGCATGAATCACCACAAACGTTACAAAATTTGGAGAAACAAACAGGATAAATAACTTATTAATTTACCTCTGACGATGTACGAGCAGAATTTATGTGGAGAAAGAGCAAACGTTTGCATCTCAAAAACGTGCCAGAAGGAGAAGAAAAGAAGAAAGTGCTCTTCAAATTAAAAGCACAGCCAACACTAAAGCAAATCACATGCGCTTCAAAATAATGCACAGCCAAACATAACGTGACAAAACCACATCCTCTGATACAAAATTAAATGAATAAACAGTAGCATATGAGAACATTAATAAAGTACAGAATGTATCTGCCATTTACACTCCCACCAAATCCTGTGATGAATGAACAAACATGCAAGACATAAATGAATTGCACAGGATTTCTTGCAACTAATAAATGAGAAACTGCCTGCTGAGCTATCACAGGTGTGAGTCTGGGTTCTGCTGGAGGTTTCTTCCTGTTAAAAGGGAGTTTTTCCTTCCCACTGTTGCCAAGTGCTTGCTCACAGGGGGTCGTTTTGACCTTTGGGACTTTTCCGTAATTATTGTATGGCCTTGCCTTACAATATAAGGTGCCTTGGGGCAACTGTTTGTTGTGATTTGGTGCTATATAAATAAAATTGATTGATTGATACATAATAAAACAGTGTGCGCATAGTGGTTATCAGTTTGTTCTTATCAATTACCTTACCAATTATCAATTATCTTACCTTGACTCGATGAACTAAGTTGTCACTATCCTGGACAACCACAACTACTCATCCTAGTTGCGAGTGACTTCTTGGAAGGTTGTCGTCTTTGATAATGACAGTATTGTTCACCTTGAGGTTGCGCTGCAGTAGGTGCCATTTCTGTCTTGTGGATATGTTCATCAGATACTCTTTTCTCCACCGACCCCAGAACTGTTCTATGAGATACTGTACTCTCCCCCATCTCTTTGTCGCATACAGATCCTCCTTCACAAGCACTCCTGGGGGAGGAAGAGCAACTTTAGACTTCATCATATTGAGGTGATTCGGTGTTATAGGCTCCACTGTTTGTTAAAGGGTGGCTGTTGACAATCGCCGTGGCTTCATACAGCAATGTTCTGAGAGAAGCATCATCCAGTTGACCTGGGCACTGTGCAGAGGTGGCGTTCAACACATTTCTGACTGTTCTGATTTGTCTTTCCCAAACACACCTGCATGACTGGCAGAGGGGGCGTTGAAGACAAATTCACACTGCTTCTCAGTAAGGAAGACTTCCAGTAACTTGGTGTCACATTGAGAGTTTCCTTGAACTCATTTCTGGCGCCAACAAAATTGGAGCCTTGGTCACAGTACAGTTATCGAACAGCTCCTCTGATGCTAATAAAACATCTCAGTGTGCTGATGAATCAGTCTGTCAACTGATCTTTAAGCATTTCAGTATGGGGATAGCTCTAGAGTACAAACATGTAAAAATCAAGCCATATCTTTTACACTCTTTGCGGGCATTCTTTACAACAAATGGACCAAAACAGTCCATGCCACTGTACGTGAAGTGCGCTGAGGCTTCGATACGTTCTTTAGGGAGTTCAGCCATTTGCTGGTTCTCTGTTGGCCGCTGAAGTTTGCGGCAAAACACACAGGTGTGTATTAACTTAGCAACCAGCTTACTCTCGCCAGTGACCCAGAATCCATTGCTCCTAAGCTCCATTTGTGTCTGGCTTCGACCTTGATGCAATGTTTTAGCATGATAGTGGGACACACTCAGCTTAGTAATGTGGCTGTTGTTTGGTAGGATGACTGGGTGCTTGACTTTGCGACAGAGAGAAGCCTTTTTTAATCTCCCACCAATACAGACAAGTCCTTGAGACAGGATGGGGCCAAGACTGAAAGTAGCACTTGCGCTTGGAAGGTTATTTTTACCTTGAAGGGCCTTAATCTCATGGGAGAAGGCCTGCTGCTGTACGATTTTTATCACTGCATCAGCAGCCTTCTCATGCTCCTCGACAGTCACATGATTGCTGTGTTTTTGTCTAGACTTCAGTCTCTTTTGATTCTTTCCACAACCTTGAGAAGCCTTGTCCAAGAAGAAAACCGACTAAGACGACTAAGGTTGTCATTACTGCCATTACTGACTTCGGTTGCAAGCACCTGAATTGTCTTGACTTCAGGATCACCAAGTAATTCTGTTGGAGCAGTGGGTGTTAGATATAATTCACATTCCCAGTGAATTTTGGTCCTCTCAGCCTGTTGGTTGAGTGAATGTCTGAAGCACAAAGACCTCGGGATGCATTATCGGCTGGGTTTTCTGAGGTATCCACATAATGCCACTGACTGGGGTTGCTGTTATCTCTGATCAGCTGAACGCAATTTGCTACAAATATGTGGAATCTACGGGCTACATTGTTGATGTACCCTAGCACATCTCGTGAATCTGTCCAGAAAACCTCTTGATCAACCTTCATGTCAAGTTCACCTTTTAGCATAATGCTAATCATTGTAGACACCACCACTGTCATGAGTTCCAGTTTCCGGATACTTGTGACCTTTGAGGGTGCAACCCTTGCTTTTGCTAAGACAAGACTGCAGTGAACCTCATTGTTGTCATTATGGTACCTGAGGTAAGAGCAAACACCATGCCCCACGCAGCTGGCATCTGAAAAATGATGTAACTCTACTCTGATGTTATGGAAGTCATGTGGATGGTAACATCTTGGGATTGAGGCCTCTTTCAGCTGGTGGGGGCCATTCATCCATTCCTCCCACCGTGGCTTTATATCCTCTGGCAGTGGACCATCCCATCTAATACCTCGGTGGCACAGTTCTTGAAGGATAAGTTTTCCACTGAGGCTGAATGGGGCGATGAATCCCAGCAGATCATAAAGAGAGGCAATGACAGACAAGCAACTGCGACGAGTTGGTGGTTGCTGATTCTTCAAGCTGATGCCAAAGCTGAAAGTGTCATTTTTTTACAGACCATTGAATGCCGAGGGCTCGCTGAGATGGGATTGAGTCAAAACTTACATTCTGTGTTTGCTGCTCTTCCTGAGGGTTTTAGGAGGTGAGGGTTCTTTCCTCATTTGAGTTGAATTTATGAAGGCGTAAGCCTCCTCTTTTACACAACTCTTGGGACTCAGTGATCAGTTTTTTTTTGGCATCTGCGATTGATGGAACGCTGATTAGCCCATCGTCTACATAGAAGTTTTTCTCCACAAATGTTGATGCTAATGGATAGTCAGCCTTGTGTTGCTATGGCAGGTGTCTCAAGCCAAAATTGGCGCATCCTGGAGACGAAGCAGCTCCGAAGAGATGAACAGCCATTCTATACTCCTGTGGTTCCTTCTCCAAATCACCACCTTCCCACCAGAGGAATTTGAGATAATTCAGGAGTGACGGAAAACTGATAAAATTGTCAGTTAAGACAGTTCGTCCCTACATCTACAATTGCAAGTACACGGTCGGTTTTTAATGCAGTGCCGCCTGAGGAAGGTCACGGGCATTCAATGTTGGTTTTCGGCCTTACTGCTTACGTGTAGAAAGTTCTCCAGATTCTCTGAATCTTCTGATTATATTATAGACTGTAGATGATGGAATCCCTAAATTCCTTGAAATTGAACATTGAGAAACATTGTTATTAAACTGTTTTTTCACGCAGTTGTTCACAAAGTGGTGATCCTCACCAAATCTTTGCTTGTTAACGGCTGAGCCTTTTGGGGATGCTGCTTTTATACCCAATCATGACACTCACCTGTTTCCAGTTAACCTGTTCACCTGTGGAATGTTCCAAACAGGTGTTCTTTGAGCATTCATCAGCTTTCCCAGTCATTTCTTGCCCCTTCCCAGCTTTTTTGAAACATGTTGCAGGCATCCATGTCAAAATGAGCAGATATTTGCACAAAAACAAAAAAGTCTGTCAGTTTGAACATTAAATATCTTGTCTTTGTGGTGTACTCAATTGAATATAGGTTGAAGAGGAATTGCAAACCATTGTATTCTGTTTTTATTTAGATTTCACACAACGTCCCAACTTCATTGGAATTGGGGTTGTATTATCCAGTCTTCTCTTGCACGCCTCTGTCGTGTTTTTGCAGTAGCTGAACACAGACTGTGGAAGAAGTTCCAGATTTATGTACCATTTCTGGCGACAGTGGCAAGGAAAAACTCCCTTTTAACAGGAAGAAACCTCCAGCAGAACCAGGCTCAGGGAGGGGCAGTCTTCTGCTGGGACTGGTTGGGGCTGAGGGAGAGAACCAGGAAAAAGACATGCTGTGGAGGGGAGCAGAGATCAATCACTAATGATTAAATGCAGAGTGGTGCATACAGAGCAAAAAGAGAAAGAAACACTCAGTGCATCATGGGAACCCCCCAGCAGTCTAAGTCTATAGCAGCATAACTAAGGGATGGTTCAGGGTCACCTGATCCAGCCCTAACTATAAGCTTTAGCAAAAAGGAAAGTTTTAAGCCTAATCTTAAAAGTAGAGAGGGTGTCTGTCTCCCTGATCCAAATTGAGAGCTGCTTCCAGAGGAGAGGAGCCTGAAAGCTGAAGGCTCTGCCTCCCATTCTACTCTTAAAAACCCTAGGAACTACAAGTAAGCCTGCAGTCTGAGAGCGAAGCGCTCTATTGGGGTGATATGGTACTATGAGGTCCCTAAGATAAGATGGGACCTGATTATTCAAAACCTTATAAGTAAGATGAAGAATTTTAAATTCTATTCTAGAATTAACAGGAAGCCAATGAAGAGAGGCCAATATGGGTGAGATATGCTCTCTCCTTCTAGTCCCTGTTAGTACTCTAGCTGCACCATTTTGAATTAACTGAAGGCTTTTCAGGGAACTTTTAGGACAACCTGATAATAATGAATTATAATAGTCCAGCCTAGAGGAAATAAATGAATGAATTAGTTTTTCAGCATCACTCTGAGACAAGACCTTTCTAATTTTAGAGATATTGTGCAAATGCAAAAAAGCAGTCCTACATATTTGTTTAATATGCGCGTTGAATGACATATCAATCAATCAATCAATTTTTTTTTATATAGCGCCAAATCACAACAAACAGTTGCCCCAAGGCGCTTTATATTGTAAGGCAAGGCCATACAATAATGATGTAAAACCCCAACGGTCAAGACGACCCCCTGTGAGCAAGCACTTGGCTACAGTGGGAAGGAAAAACTCCCTTTTAACAGGAAGAAACCTCCAGCAGAACCAGGCTCAGGGAGGGGCAGTCTTCTGCTGGGACTGGTTGGGGCTGAGGGAGAGAACCAGGAAAAAGACATGCTGTGGAGGGGAGCAGAGATCGATCACTAATGATTAAATGCAGAGTGGTGCATACAGAGCAAAAAGAGAAAGAAACAGTGCATCATGGGAACCCCCCAGCAGTCTACGTCTATAGCAGCATAACTAAGGGATGGTTCAGGGTCACCTGATCCAGCCCTAACTATAAGCTTTAGCAAAAAGGAAAGTTTTAAGCCTAATCTTAAAAGTAGAGAGGGTGTCTGTCTCCCTGATCTGAATTGGGAGCTGGTTCCACAGGAGAGGAGCCTGAAAGCTGAAGGCTCTGCCTCCCATTCTACTCTTACAAACCCTAGGAACTACAAGTAAGCCTGCAGTCTGAGAGCGAAGCGCTCTATTGGGGTGATATGGTACTACGAGGTCCCTAAGATAAGATGGGACCTGATTATTCAAAACCTTATAAGTAAGAAGAAGAATTTTAAATTCTATTCTAGAATTAACAGGAAGCCAATGAAGAGAGGCCAATATGGGTGAGATATGCTCTCTCCTTCTAGTCCCCGTCAGCACTCTAGCTGCAGCATTTTGAATTAACTGAAGGCTTTTTAGGGAACTTTTAGGACAACCTGATAATAATGAATTACAATAGTCCAGCCTAGAGGAAATAAATGCATGAATTAGTTTTTCAGCATCACTCTGAGACAAGACCTTTCTGATTTTAGAGATATTGCGTAAATGCAAAAAAGCAGTCCTACATATTTGTTTAATATGCGCTTTGAATGACATATCCTGATCAAAAATGACTCCAAGATTTCTCACAGTATTACTAGAGGTCAGGGTAATGCCATCCACAGTAAGGATCTGGTTAGACACCATGTTTCTAAGATTTGTGGGGCCAAGTACAATAACTTCAGTTTTATCTGAGTTTAAAAGCAGGAAATTAGAGGTCATCCATGTCTTTATGTCTGTAAGACAATCCTGCAGTTTAGCTAATTGGTGTGTGTCCTCTGGCTTCATGGATAGATAAAGCTGAGTATCATCTGCGTAACAATGAAGATTTAAGCAATGCTGTCTAATAATACTGCCTAAGGGAAGCATGTATAAAGTGCATAAAATTGGTCCTAGCACAGAACCTTGTGGAACTCCATAATTAACCTTTGTCTGTGAAAAAGATTCCCCATGTACATGAACAAATTGTAATCTATTAGATAAATATGATTCAAACCACAGCAAATACCGGCATCACTGAAAGCAGCCAAAGAGAACGATATGTCTTTGGGATGGTTATGAGTAATTTTTTCTCTAATAGTTAAAATTTTATTAGCAAAGAAAGTCATGAAGTCATTACTAGTTGAAGTTAAAGGAATACTCGGCTCAATAGAGCTCTGACTCTTTGTCAGCCTGGCTACAGTGCTGAAAAGAAACCTGGGGTTGTTCTTATTTTCTTCAATTAGTGATGAGTAGTAAGATGTCCTAGCTTTACGGAGGGCTTTTTTATAGAGCAACAGACTCTTTTTCCAGGCTAAGTGAAGATCTTCGAAATTAGTGAGATGCCATTTCCTCTCCAACTTATGGGTTATCTGCTTTAAGCTGCGGGTTTGTGAGTTATACCACAGAGTCAGGCACTTCTGATTTAAGGCTCTCTTTTTCAGAGGAGCTACAGCATCCAAAGTTGTCCTCAAAGAGGATATAAAACTATTGACGAGATAATCTATCTCACTCTCAGAGTTTAGGTAGCTACTCTGCCCTGTGTTGGTATATGGCATTAGAGAACATAAAGAAGGAATCATATCCTTAAACCTAGTTACAGCGCTTTCTGAAAGACTTCTACTGTAATGAAACTTATTCCCCACTACTGGGTAGTCCATCAGAGTAAATGTAAATGTTATTAAGAAATGATCAGACAGAAGGGGGTTTTCAGGGAATACTATTAAGTCTTCAATTTCCATACCATAAGTCAGAACAAGATCTAAGGTATGATTAAAGTGGTGGGTGGACTCATTTACATTTTGAGCAAAGCCAATCGAGTCTAACAATAGATTAAATGCAGTGTTGCGGCTGTCATTCTCAGCATCTGTGTGGATGTTAAAATTGCCCACTATAATTATCTTACCTGAGCTAAGCACTAAGTCAGACAAAAGGTCTGAAAATTCACAGAGAAACTCACAGTAACGACCAGGAGGACGATAGATAACAACAAAT